>NW_025544887.1:0-40201 GCF_000150115.1 Histoplasma capsulatum G186AR | reverse complement strand
GAGCTAAACCTAAAGAAATAGCACCTTCTATACCTTGAATTGAATTACTAAATGCACCTAATAAATATACAGCAGCATGTGATACTGATGAATAAGCAATAAGTTCTTTAATATCTATAGTTCTTAATGTACTAAAACTAGCATATATAATAGTTATTACACCTATAACATATATTATATAAGTATAATTAATACTAGCTTTAGGTAATAAAGGTAAAATTAATCTAAATATACCATACAAACTTAATTTTAAAACAATACCAGCTAAAAGAATACTACCAGCTAAAGGAGATTCTACGTGAGCTTTTAATAATCAAGTATTTAAAAAAATTGTGGGTGTTTTTACCGCAAAAGATATAAATATACCATAAAATAAAAAAAGTTGAGTTATATAATTAAAATTTGCTTTAGATAATGCATCAAAATCAGTTGTCCCCATTATAGAAGACATTGTTATTATAGAAAGCAACATAAATAGAGAACCTAGTAAAGTATATAAAAATAAATAAAAACTAGCTCTAACTTTATTACTTGATCCAAATAAACCTATTAATAAAAATAAAGGAGGTAATATACTTTCAAAAAATATATAAAATAATAATAAATCTAATACTAAAAACACTCCTAATAATAAAGCTTCTAAAAGTAATATAATTATTACAAAAGATAATACATTTTTTTCATCAATCGATTTTCAATTAGATATTAAAGCAATAGGTGTAATAATAGTTGTTAATAAAACAAAATATATAGATATTCCATCAACTCCTAAATATATATCAAAATAATTTATTTGATAATGTTCTTGAACTTGTATAAATTGAAACTGTTTACTACTAAAATCAAATAATATATATATTATTAAAGAAATAATTAAATTAATAATTGTAGTACTTAAACCTATTAATTTAATCATTTTATTATATCAAAAAGATAAACGATAAGAAGTTAATGTTAATATAACAAATATTCCTAATAAAGGAATGAATAACAAAGAAAAAAGAAATATCATTTATAAAACATAAAATAAAATTACCTATAGATTATTATTTTAACCTTATGTAACACCGTACATATCTGCAAGGCTAAAAAATTATCTAAAAACTTTTTATTAAATATGAATTAAATTAATTTTTAATAAATTTTATATAAACTATAAAACAATAAAATAAAAAACATACAAAAAAATAAACTATAATAAAGTAAAATTACAAGGTAAAATATTTAAACCTACTACTAAACAAGGTGTTATAATTATATACGCTATAATTAAAGGTAAAAATACTATTCAACAAACTGACATTAATTGATCAAATCTAATTCTAGGGAATGATGCTCTAACTCATATAAATACAAATATAAGAAAAGAAGTTTTAAAAGCTAAATTTAAACTAGAACAAGCATTAATTAAATAATAAGATAAAACATAATTATAATCAAAATCGGGTTTTAAATATAATCCTAATAATTCCAAGATATAATTAAAACTAGAAATTATTGTAACTAAAGGAAAAATTTGCAAGTAACCACCTAAAAACAAAACACTAGTTAATAAACATATTAAGACAATACTAGCATATTCTGCTAAAAAGAAGAATACAAAAATAACTGCCGAATGTTCTGTCATAAAACCACTAACAAGTTCTGATTCAGCTTCAGCTAAATCAAAAGGAGCTCTATTAGTTTCAGCAATACAACCTATAAAAAATATAATAAAAATAGGAAATAAAGGTAATATAAAGTAAATAGATTTTTGAGCTTCTACTATAGCAGTTAAGTTTAAACTTCCTGTTAATAAAATTACTAATAATATAGCAGAACTTAATATTAATTCATAACTAATTAATTGAGCTGTACTTCTTAATGAACCTAAAAATGCATATTTAGAATTAGCTGATCATCCTGCAATTAAAATTCCATAAGTAGCTAATGATGACACAGCCAACATATAAAGTATACCTAAACTAAAATCTGATACATATAAACCATAACCATATGGTATTACTGCATAACCTAATAAAGCAAAAATTAAAGTTATTATAGGTCCGAGAAAAAATAAAATTATATTAGCTTGTGTTGGTGATACATATTCTTTTAATAATAATTTTAATGCATCAGCAAAAGCTTGTAAAAGACCATAGTAACCTACTGCATTAGGTCCTAATCTTCTTTGCATACTTGCCATTGTTTTTCTTTCTGAAATTGTAACAAAAGCTACTGTTAATAATGAAGGAACTATAACTAATAGACCTTCTATAATAGATAATAAATATGACATATTATTTGAAAAATAGAATAATTTAATAAAATACTTTAACAAAAAATAATTTTTCAAATTATAATAAAAATAAAAAAAAAAATGAATATAATAAATATATTTTTTTTTTAATATTAAATAAACATCTACTACTAATATAATTAGAACTAGATTATTAATATATTTTAGGAGCCAGGAGAAATCGAATCTCTAAATTTTAATTTGCAGTCAAAACACAGATCCATCTGTTCAAGCTCCTTGATATTATAAATTATAAATAATTTATTATAAATAATTTAGTATAAATATATTTATACTAAATTACTATTTACTTAATATAATTAAGTAAATCTTCTGTTTTTTTAGTTTTTCAATCTTGTGTCAGACTATTAATTTGTTTACTTTCAATTTTTAATGCATTTTTACCTAATTCGAAAGCAAAACCTAAAGTTAAAACAATAAAGAAAATAAGCATAATTATTAAACCATATAACCCATTAAAATAAGCACTAACTATATATGGATATACTAATAAAATTTCTAAATCAAATAAAAGAAATAATAAAGCAAAAATAAAAAAAGAAATACTAAATTGTGTTCTGTTTTGCCCTAAAAAAGAATGAAATCCACATTCAAAAGCACTATCTTTTTCTAAATAAGAATTATGAGGTGAAAATAATAAATTAACAATTAATAATATAAGAGCAAGTATAGGTATAAAAACTAGAAAAAAAGTTATTGTTGTCATAAAAAATAAAAAAAAAATTTTGTAAATTTATCCTACAAAGTAAGAAAATTCATGATAATCGAAAACATAAAAAAAATTTTTTATAGCTTAATTTTTCTTGATCACTAAATCTGTTAAACTATTTTCTATTAAGCTTACCAAAGGTACTATTATTAAATAGTGAGAAAAATATAAAATCGTACTAATTTGACCTAATTCTATAAAAGGTGCTTCTACATGTTTAGCTCCTAATATCATTAAAATTAAAAAATTAGCAACAAAAATATAAAAAGCTAATTTACTTAAAGGTCTAAATTGTATACCTCTTAATTTAGATATATCAGTAATAGGCATAATTAATAAAATTAAAATAGCACTAAACATAGCTATAACACCTAATAATTTATTAGGTATAGATCTTAATATAGCATAAAAAGGTAAAAGATATCACTCTGGTACTATAGCAGGTGGAGTTTGCATAGGATTAGCCATAACATAATTTTCACTATCACCTAAAAAATTAGGCATGAAAAAAACAAATCCAGATAAAATAAACATAAAAATAAAAATAGTTATTAAATCTTTAAATATAAAATAAGGAGAAAAAGGCAATCTATCGTAATTACCGGAAATACCTAAAGGATTTCCAGAACCAACAGTATCATGAAATGCTATTAAATGCATTAAAGCTAAAGCAGCTAAAACAAAAGGTAAAACAAAATGTAAAGAAAAAAATCTATTTAATGTAGCGTTATTTACAGAAAAACCACCTCATAAAAATTCAACTATGTCTTGACCTACTCAAGGTATAGCACTCATTAAATTAGTAATAACTGTTGCACCTCATAAACTCATTTGACCATAAGGTAAAACATACTAACTTACTTATTATTAAAATCAACAATAAGCTAGAATAACTTTGAATTCGTATATTCTATTAGTTAAATACTTTTTAACTAAAAGTATCGACTGTGCATTAAGCGGCATTTCAGCCACCCATTAGTGTCCCAGTCTGTCGCGACCATTTATATGACCGACGATCTTAAAGTTTGTAAAAAAACTTCTTTAATCGTTTTCACTAACATCGCCAAATAATCTTAAAGACTATTCTATAACTCCGACGGGTTATACCACTTTAATCTTTATTTTTCTATAAAAATTGCATAAAGATTGTTACTCGCGGGACTATGAATTAATATAAAATATAATAAATTATAGATAATAATATAGCTATTTAGTAGACAAATCTTTTACTATTCATTGTCTTTTTACTAATCTTTTTTCTGTTTTTAGTGCTCTTATAATAGTTTTTTCACCACAGCTTATAGATTTAGCTGCTTCTAAAATAGTAGAATATTTACCGTAAATAGTTCCATTAAGATTATATAAAACTACAGGTCTTGTATGTGCAATACATTTTTTCTTAGTCTCCTCAGACATAGGAGATCTATTTAAGGCTTTCTCTCTCATTTTCTCTATTATTTCAGGAGAAAGCTTTGTACCTTTATTTAAACTACCTATCATTTCCCGTCTTGCTTCTGTATAAAAATCTTTCATTTTTTGACGGTTAACTTCAGTATGTTTATAACCAAAACTAGAACCTGCCTCAGTTAAAATATTATAATTAGGTAATAACAATTTTAGATATTTATCTTCTAAATCTAACAATTCCTTATTATTTTCTTTAGTAACTATCTTAGGATATAATTTTAATATAATAAAAGCAAAATTAGTTAATTTATATTTTTTTACTGCTGATTTAACTATTTTACTACCTCTGTAATAAATCAGATGATTACTGAATCTAGCATAAAATCTATTAGTTGCCGCAGAACCTATATAGTAATCTTTAGTTATTTTATTAATTATCATATATATTCCACTTAAACCTTTAGTCTCATTTAATATTTGTTTTCTAATATTTTCTGAATCAAGGTTTTCAAATATATACACAGGATTTAGTTCTAATTCTTTAATTATTGAATTTAATCTATCAGAATAAGATAATTTAATACTATTATTTGAATAAGGAATTGTACTATATCTTCTTTTATTTAAATAGTTTGTGGACTTATTATTTAATTTATTATACTTTATATTTTTTATATTATTTCCTATAGGGTATATTAATACCTTATTTTTTTTTATTAAATTTTGTATAGTATAATATACAATAATTAAAATAATTGCAAAGGAAATACTTATATTAAATCATTTTGGGCTATGTAAATAACCCAAGAAACCTATACCCATCATTAGTACTAACATAATAGTACCAATACTTCATGTTAATGTTCTTGGAGATTTATATGATCCATAATATAAACCTCTACCTATATGTAGATAAACTAAAAAAAAAAAAGCTGAAGCTGTATTTGAATGTAGATATCTTATTAATCATCCATTATTTACATCACGCATAATATGTTCTATCGAATCAAAAGCTTCTAATACATTAGGTGTATAATGCATAGCTAAAGTTACACCTGTAACTATTTGTATACCTAAACATAAACCTAATAATGAACCAAAATTTCATAAATAACTAATATTAGATGGTTGAGGTGAATCTATTAAATATGAATTTAATATATTTAATAAAGGACGGTTTTTTAAAATTCTCATAAAAAAAAAAATATATTTAAACTTTATTCTTATTATATATATTTTTAATATACTAATTTAAACTATTAACAAAAAAAAATTTTTTTCCTAGTTAGACTTAAATAGAAAAAAAATAATATTAAATAAATGATGTAAAAAAAACAAGGGATAAAATATTACATAATTGTAATAATTGATCAGGTACCAACATAAATAAAAGAATAATTAAAGTTAATGTAGAGATAGTAATTGAAAGAGAAGAAGATAAAGGTAATTTATAGATATCTTCCTCAGGTATTGATTTAAATATAAGATTTTTTCATTCATATGAATGAATATCAAAAAACATAATTTTTACTATATTTAAATAATAAACAGCACCAATAACACTAGTAAATACCGCTACTAAAGATAAAAAAATAAAACCATCTTGTAAAGCTGCAGATAAAACCATCTGTTTTGCAAAAAATCCTACAAGAGGTGGTATACCAGCAAAAGAAAATAGAGTAATAGTTAAACTTAAAGCTAGTGTTTGGTTTACATAAAAATAACCTTTTAATTGACTTAATAGTTGGATGGGTGAATTATTTTTATCTATTAAATTTATATTAATATTATAATTATCAAATATTTTATTATTATCAAAAAAATATAAAGTATAACCTATAGTAATTAATAAGAAAAAAGCATTTAAATTAGAAATACTATATTGTATTAAATAAAAAATAAAAGATTGTATAGATTCAACACTATTAATACTTAATGCTAATAATAAAAAACCAACATGAGAAATAGTACTATAAGCAAACAATCTTTTAATTCTAAATTGGGTTAAACCCATAACTGTTCCTATTATTAAAGATAATAAACTACTAATTAATAAACTATAAGTTCATGTATATTCAGTTAATATATAAATATTATTTGTAAAATGTACTAAATAAAATAATATAACTAAAATAGATATTTTTGGTATAATAGATACAAAAGTAGTAACTATAGTAGGTATACCATCATAAACATCTGGAGATCAAAAGTGAAAAGGAGCTGCAGATATTTTAAATAAAAAACCTATTGTTATCAATAATAAACAATAAGGTATATAAGAAGCAATATCTGAACTATATAGTTCTTCTCCTTGAATTATATTAGATATATTAGTAATTATATAAAAATGATCTAAATATGTCGTACCAGAGTTTGCATATATTAAACCTATACCTAATAAAATAAAACAAGAAGATAGACCACCTAATAAAAAATAAGTTAAACCTGAAGATGTAGATGATTCTGAATTTCTATAAATTGTACAAAGTAAATATAACCCATAACTTTGTAATTCTATAGATAAATATACTGAAACTAAATCATTACTTGATATTAATAATAAACTACCCATTATTATAAATAAGATAATTAAAGTATATTCAATTATTCCATATTGTTCTCCTTTTTTTATTATTTTAAAATAATCTTTTATATATTTTTTTAAAGTTAATGTATAATACTTTATTACAGTTCTAGGAAAAAAACTTGTTAAATTTAATATTAATAAAGTAAGTATAATAATTAACATATGAAATATGTTTGTTATTGAAGAAATACTAAACAAGCCTCCATAAAGTCCTAGACCTATATCTAAATATGATATATATAAATTAGTATAACTTAAAAATAAACAAAGTATTAATATATTAATTCCAATTCTGGAATAATATAAAGAAATATCTCGCCTCGATCCGAGGGAATTAGATAATAATAAAGAAAAAATAGATAATAATAACATTATAAAAAAAAATTTTTTAACTATATTGACATTAACAACCTATTAAAAATAAACCTAATTTTACTTATTAAATATAATAAGTTTAATTTTCATTATAAGTTTTATTAAAAATAGTAAAAATAGCAATCAGTAAAAGTAATAAAATATTTCCATCTATAAAACTAAAATAAAATAAAGAAATATACGAAAAGAAACCTATTAAAATATATAAACCATATGATGTTATAATACCTGTACTTAAATTACCTATACCGTTACTTAAAACTAAAAGACTTTTTTCTAAACCATAAGGTCCTAATAGTTCAACAGAACCTTTATCAAGAATTTTAGTAGTTTGACCACCTAATTTTAAAACAATATCAGTGATATAATTATTATAAAAAAGTTCTATAAGGAATCTTTGATTAAAGAAACCAAATAAATTATAACCTAATTTAGTATATTTAAATTTAATAACAAATAAACCAAAAAATTCTGATAAAAGCAAAGAAAGAAAGCTCAAGCTAATTGTAAGAATAAAAGGTAATAATTTAAATAAAGTAATAACAGCAAATTCAGTATCTAACATAGATTCATGTAAAGGATGAATAAATAAACTATTATCAGAAAAAAACCCAGTACCTAAACCTATAAACAAATCTTTAGTTAAATAACCAAAAAAAATAGATAAAATAGCTAATATAATTAGAGGTAAATTAATAAATAAATCACCTTGATCAGCTTTTTTATAAGTAATTAAAGGTCCATTAGGATTAGTTAAAAAAGTTAAATATAAAACTTTAGCTGAATATAATGTAGTAAAAATTGCACCAACAGAAGCTAAAATATAGACAATAATACTAGATAAATAAAATTGACCATAAGCGGATTCTAAAATAAAATCTTTAGAATAAAACCCTGTCATAAAAGGAATAGCAACTAAACTTAAAGAAGCTATTAACATAACTGAATAAGTTAAAGGTAAAAAAGCCTTTAACCCTCCAAATTTCCTAAAATCTTGATTATCTGATACTGAATGTATAATTGCACCAGCACCTAAAAATAAAAGTGCTTTATAAAAAGCATGATTTACTAAATGAAATAAGGCAATATTATATGAAGATAAACCGATTGCTATAACCATCATACCTAATTGCTAAAATTACTATTATAAATAATATAACGTAATTTGGACCATTTCTTTATTAATCTTGGTAATTTTCTCATCTATATTTAAATTTAATTCATTCATTAAATTTTTCAATATTATCACTTTTACTTTGTAATCTTATTGAATAATATTGTTTTATTAGATTAACTCTTTTTATTTTATCTGTTCTTAAAGGATATATATTGAAATAATTATCTATTAAGTTAAATAGTTCTGATTTTCTATAAATAACATATTTAAATGCTTCTATTTTAGGACTACTAATATCTACTTTTCCTCCATAGATCTCTATTAAAGGTTCCAATAAATATTTATTTTTTTGAGTTACACTAATAAAAACTTGTCCGGATGATTCACTAAAATATATTGAACCGTCACTATCTATAAATCCGCTTAATCATCCATTATTAAATGTAAGTTTATCTGAATATTTTAAGGTTATATTAAATTTTATACAAAGCTTATTCATTTGTAATAAACGCGTGGGATTTCTAATTAATCCATTTATATCATTTATTAATTTTATTAAACCAGCTTTATTTCTTAATTTATATTTAAAAGCATAAGCATTTGAAATTGGTTTAATAGATCCTCCGTATTTATGTTTTATTAAATATAAAGCTTTTTTATCCCTGGCATCCATAGTTATTTCACAACTATTATATCCATTTTTAGATAATAAAAAATAACCGTCACCATCTATCAATCCTGCTAATCATTCTTTAAAATGAATATCTTCAGGATTATTATTTTTATATATTAAATTATTAGTATTTACATTTGTATGTAAATTTCTATATAATATTAAATTATAACTATTTTTTAATCTAGAGGATGATTTGTAAATATTAACTTTACTTACAGTAACTTGTTTTTTAAATATAGAAATTTTTGAGATTAAATTAAATAAATTTAATTTAATAAAGATTAATATCAAACGTATGGCCTCTGAGATTCCTACTAACTTACTGATAATATTAAATTTTCATCTTATTGACACAGATAAATTATTCTGATATAACCTTATAATGGTAGATGAATTATAAAACTTAACATTATAGTGATTATATAAATAATCACGAGCTTTGGTTATCTGCGAATTAATTATATTATATATAACCTCTACGCATATAGTTTGATGCCTGAATATACTAGAATGAATAGTATATTCTTGAGCCAATTGACTCATAGTAGAATAAGCTATAACTTTCTTAATATCTTGTTGAAATAAACCTATAATTGAACTAAATATAGTTGTTATTCCACCTACTCATAAACATAGTAATAATACAGTAGAACTATATTCTATTAAAGGTGAAGATCTCATTAATAAGTATACACCAGCTGTAACCATTGTTGCAGCGTGAATTAGAGCAGATACTGGTGTAGGTCCTTCCATGGCTTGCGGTAATCAAACGTGAAGACCTATCTGAGAACTTTTAGCCATAGCACCTATTAATAAACAAATACCTATTAAAGTAATAATATTGCTATTTAAATAAGGAGCTAAAGAAAATATTGTAGAATAATTTATATTACCAAAAGATCATATAATTATAAACATACCTATCATTAAAAAACAATCACCAACTCTATTAGTTAAAAAAGCTGAAATTGAGCTTTGATTTGCTGCTATTCTAGTAAATCAAAAATTTATTAATAAATATGAGCAAACTCCAACACCTTCTCAACCTAAAAACATCAATAAATAATTATTAGCTGTTACTAGAATAATCATCATAAAAGTAAATAAACTTAAATAACTAAAAAATCTTTGATTGTGTGGATCATGACTCATATAACCTATAGAATATATATGAACTAGACTAGAAACAATTAACACAGGTATAAGCATAGAAACAGTTAAGCTATCATAATAAAAACCTCAATATACATTAAGAGATTCTGAATCTATTCATCTTATTAAATCTATAGTTACTGGTATATTATTATAACCTACTTCTATAAAAGCTAATAAAGCTAATAAAGTTGTCACTATAATAGAACTAGATGTAATTAATTGCGATCCTTTAGTACCCAAACTTCTTCCAAAAAAACCTGAAAAAATTGAACCTAATAAAGGTAAAATAATTATAACTATATACATTATGAATATTGTATTGCTATACTTCCTCTTAATCTATAAAAAGCTACTAATATTCCTAAACCTATCGCAGATTCTGCTCCAGCTATAGTTATAATATATATAGCAAAAGTTTGACCTAAAATATCATCGAAATTTAATGAACTTATTAATATTAAAAAAGTAATAGACAATAACATAATTTCAATAGAAATTAACATTAATATAATATTCTTTCTATTTAAAACAAATCCTAATATTCCTATTAAAAATAATATTAATGAAAGATTCATATTATTGCTTCACATATAAGATTTATGTATATAAAAAAAAATTTTTTTTTATTTATTTTTGTATCAAGATTATTATTAAAAAATAATTACTATATTAATCACTCATTTGATCACGTAATCATAGTAAAAATTTTTTTAAACTTACAGATTGTATAGCTATAGGCATAGAACTATGTAATATACCACAAATTTCTGAACATTGTCCGAAATAAGTTCCTTGTCTATTTAAATAAACAGAAGATTGATTTAACCTTCCTGGGTATGCATCACATTTAATACCTAAAGAAGGACAAGCAAAAGAATGTATAACATCTGCAGCTGACACTACAAATCTTGTGTGTGTTAATTCAGGTATAATTACTCTATTATCAACTTCTAACATTCTTAAAGTACCTTCTTCTAAATCTGCTTCTGGTACTATATAAGAATCAAATTCTATAAATTCATTGTCTGCATTTGTAAAATCAGGATATTGATAACTTCAATATCATTGATGACCCTCTCCATATATAACTAAAGATGGGTCCATTACTTCATCCATTAAATATAATAGTTTAAAAGAAGGAAATGCAATAAGAATTAATATTACTGCTGGTGTAATAGTTCATATTAATTCTATTAGTGTCCCATGATTCATATATTTATGAGATATTACAGATTTTGTTGCTTTAAAAGTTTTTATTATAACTACCATCATTCATGTTACAGTAAATAATATTATAGCTAAATAGAACATAATATTATTATGTAATTCCTCAATTCCTTCCATTTGAGGAGTAGCACTATCTTGAAAATATAATCCTCAAGGACTTGGTGCATCTAAATCGCTATTTGAATTGAAATTTACCTCTTTATTATTTATAAAATAATTAATATTATCTATTATATTAAAGAGTGATAAGTTAATATAACTAAAAAAATTTATCATAAAAAAATATTATAAATTTAATTTCTATCTTTTTTTAATTTCACTGAAAAAACTTTTTATCTTTATTAGAATATACTAATTTAAAGTATAATACTTATTATTTTTAATTAATAATTTATTTTAAATCTAATTAATTATTTATTATTATAATAATTTATTATTACAAACTATATTAATTTTACTAATTTTTAATTTAAATATCTTTAATATATAACTATATATCTTTAGAGAATTTATATGTAAATAAATTATTAATTAAAAAAAAAATATATATATATTTAAGGCTTACCGAGGTAAAAAAAAAGTAGAAATTAAAATCGATGATCTAAAACAAAAATGAAAAATTTTAAAATATGAAGATAATTTAAATTATTATCATAATTACTTTTTTAATGTATAATATTAAACCTCTTTAAAAATAAGACTCAAGTTTTTACTTTTCGTAAAATTAAGCCACATATAATAATAAGAAAGCCATCATTAAAGCAAATAAACCAGTAGCTTCTGCAAAAGCAAAACCTAAAATAGCGTATGTAAATAATTGTCCTTTTAATGAAGGATTTCTAGAAACAGCTATTATTAAAGCAGCAAAAACAACACCTATTCCAACACCAGCACCTATTAAACCAGTTGTAGCTAATCCAGTTCCTATAATTTTTGCAGCTTGTAACATTTTTATTTTTTTTTCACATACAATGAGGAAACCTCAAATTATTATTATCTATAAAAATACTTATATAAACTTTAATATGTTTTTTTTAACAAACATTAAATTTATACCAGAATGTTATTATGGTTATTTCAATACTAATAGAAATACTAAAAAAAAAAAAGATAATATTATACATAAAAAAAATTTTTTTTTAGTATCTAATTATCTAATAAAGAAAAGCTTAAAAATTTTATACAACTAATATATACCTCATTTATTAATATATTAGCTCCTAAGATGAATCGAACATCTATACAAATATTAACAGTATTTTGCTCTACCTTTGAGCTATAGGAGCTTGATTAATTTAATAAGTTATATATTAGTTAATATTAAAATTTAAAACGAAATAATTAAGAAAAAAAAAAATAATTTATGCATGTTTATATGAAACTTTTAATTTCTTTAATTCTTCAATTTTATTTGTTAACACTGAAACATACTCAGAATTATTTGATTTAATATCCTTTTCTATCGCGAAACCTTTTTTTAACAAATCTTCAATATTATCCCTATGATGAATAATTAATCTATCTATAATACCAATTCTCTTGCTAATATTCCTTACCTCAGCATCAGATATACCTTGAGGCACCTCTATTTCTAAATTACCTGTAGTATCACTAATTACATTAATACTATTTTCTATAATTAAATTATTAAATTGTTCTACAAAATTAGATAATTGAGGTACTAATATATTTAACTCACTAACAATACTAGTTAGATCTAAACCACAATGTAATGTACAATCTACAGAATTATGTGGTTTTGGTATATTTTTTGAAGAAGTTATACAAATTAAAATATATTCAATAATATTATTTCCTCGCAAATAAATTTAAATTAGATTGTAAAGGTAAACTTACAAAAGCATGAGGTTTAGGTGGGCTTGTTAAGCATCATTCTAAAGAATTATTATTTCTATTGAATAAAGTTTGGAATAAATCACTAAAATATTGAGGAGTTAATCAAGGGTATCTTGAAACAGGAGCACCTTGAGTTAATTGAATATATAAAATATTTAAAAAATATCAAGTAGCTACAACACTTATAATAGAACCAAAACTACTAATTAAATTTCAACCTGCAAAAGCATCAGGATAATCACTAATACGACGAGGCATTGCTTGTAAACCTAAAAAATGTTGAGGGAAAAATGTTATATTAACCCCTATAAATAAAATTCAGAAATGAACTTTACCAGCTAATACATTATAAGATAAACCTAATAATTTAGGAATTCAAAAATATCAACCACTAAATAAAGCAAAAACAGCACCCATTGAAAGAACATAATGAAAATGTGCAACTACATAATAAGTATCATGGAAAGCAATATCAAGTGAAGCATTAGCTAAAACTACACCACTTACAAAAAAAAATTCATTAATCTATTAATCTTTCATAACTAAAGATATACCCATTATAAACACCTTCTAACCTAGCATATTTTTTTTATAGTACTATGATTTATATTTAATGCTCTTTGAGCATCTGTTACTCCATTATATTTACCCAGAAATTTTCTATTAGTATTATATACAAAAACTGCTTTTTTAATATGACTATTATTGTTGATCTCTAATACTAAATCATCACATTCTTTTGAAGATCAATCAGATATAATAGGCGTGTCATTTAAATTATAAGGTATGTTTTTTATATATCATTCACCTCTAAATAATGTTTGTTCTTTGATGACATTAACAATTGTAGAATGATTTGATTTAATTAATTTAGATAAAGTTAAAACCGAAGGAAAATAACCAATAACTTTTTATAAGAGTTATATATATATACAGAATAAGATGAATTAGCTTCAATCATTCTTACCTTACTTTCAATAGAATGAGATTTATTATAAAAAGGATTATTTTCACCCATTAAAGCCCTTGCTATTAAACCTTTAGTTTTATCAGAGTGGACTCTATTATTAGCTAATTCAGATAATAACTTTTTAGTTTCCTCTGTGTGTTTATAACCTAAAGAAGAATAACCTTGTTTTAATACATTATAATAAGGGATAACATGTGATATATAAAAAGTTTCTCTAACAGTTAAAAATTCAGGTCCAACATATTCTAAGATTAAAAGAGAAAAGTTTGACTGATCGTATTTAAGTAAAGCTTTTACAATAGGCATATTAGCATTTTGTTTACTTTTTAAAAAAGTATTATTAAGATAATTTCTCATTCTAGAAGCTAAATTAATAGAACTTCCTACATAAGCATGCCCATTTATCTTATTAATTAAACAGTAAATACCTGATTTATCTTTTTGTTCTTTTAATATATTAACCCTATCTTCTTTTAAACTATTATATACTTTTATAGGTTTTAAATTTTTTGTATTATTATCCCTAGGACTAAAATTAGAATAGGGACGAACTAAGTGATTAAAGTATTTATTGCATAAATAGATTAATGAATTTTTTATTTCTTGGACTATATCTTCTGCTTGCGCAGGACTACGTTTAGTCTCTGAGGTTCCTACTAAGATATTTATCTTGTTTGATAATATCAATTGGTTACCTGCTGATTGTTCAAAATTACACAATTTCACTGAGATTAAAATCTCTAGTAGTATAATTGTCAGAAGTTCCCAGCATATAGTAGTCTTTAAAGGGAGAACTAAGTGGCTTATTAATCCTCCAATAGTAAACATAACAACAAAACCTAAAGCAAATAACATAGCAGGTGTTAAATGTAAAGAACCACCATAACATGTAGCTAATCATGAAAATATTTTAATACCTGTAGGCACTGCAATAATTAATGTAGCAGCCGTAAAATAAGCTCTTGTCGATGGACACTATCATAATTTAATAACATATTATATTAAATTCCTTGCGTATTTGTCTCTGAGGATCCTTTAACAGCAATACTTATAATTTTTTCTATACCTTTTTTATCTAAATGTTTACCTTCTGTTATCATAATATAAACTTTTCTAAATTTAAGATAACTTACATATTTTCCTCCAAAGAGATTAAATTTATCAAAATAATTAATAAGATCAGATGCAGTACTAAAACCTGTACTTTTATAACATCATATACCAGTATTATATTGAGATAAATTACCTTTTTTTAAAAGATCATATAATAATTTTAAAGGTAATTTATCATTTTGTTTTAAAGAATATTCTAATCTTACACTATAACCTGTTTTATGCGTTTTACTTTTTACAACACTAATGTGAAAACAACCATCAGCTTGTGTAAATCCAGCTAATCAATAATTATCTAAACTTATTTTTTTTAGAGGAGATAATATTTTTATCTTAAATTTTTCACTATATCCTTGATTAATTAATTGTTCATATTTATGATGACTAACTAACTTACCATTAATTAAAGATAAAATAATGGATAAACCTTTTTGGTCTTTACATATATATCTAACTGCTTTTTTATTTTTTATTTTATAAACATTACCATATCCTATACATTTTTTAATAAAATAAGCTAATGAAATATCATTTTCACTAAAAATTATATGTAATTCTTTTTTACCAAATCAACCATCTCCTTCTATTAGGCCAGCTAAAAAATGACCTAATTCATTATCAGAAAAATCACTATTATGTTTAGGCACATGTTCAGAAATATTAACCAATTCAGTATATTTATTATAAGTATTTTTAGCAACTGCCGTAGCTTTAGTACTAAAATTAAAGTTTCCTGCTGATTGTCCTGCCATATAATAATGTAATAAATAGATTATTCCTATCGTAATTAATACGAGTGGACTATTTATTCAGGAGTTTCCAGCATATAGCAAGATTTTTATATTGGACACAAGTTTATCCACATCTAAACCAACTGTATACATGTGATGACTTCAAACAACAAAACCTAACACACCTATAGACATCATAGCATAAACCCGTGTTTCAGACTTTGGCCTAAATTTAAAATACAAATATTTTATTCATCTCCTGCTAGTTCATAAATAGAACTTATACTATCTGTTGTTAAGTTATCAATAGAATTATCATTTTTATTATTATTATTTTCAGTATTAGATGCCGCTCATAATATTGAATCCACATGGGAATCATATTTAAACATAACTAAACAAAAATCATTAAAAGTATCATTACTTTCTTCCCGATGCTTTTTACCTTTATCTAAATACTTTGGCTCTAAACCGGGTACAAGATTTAATTTACCTTCTTTAATACCCTCTTGAAAGTTTTCATGTCTAATTTGTAAAGATTTTTGATATATTACTGAATCACCAATAAAAAAATTATTCATTTTTTTCTGATCTTCATATGTAGCTGTACCTGGTTCCTTAGATAGGATTGGACGAACGTCATCGAGACGTTTTTCTCTTTCTTCGGCACATTTCGCTGCAAATTTATTATCTTTCTCTTTATAAGACTTATCAGCAGTACTTGCTGCAAAAGTAAGAAATTTATCTTCCTTTTCTGCAGCTTCAAAATATTTATCTAAAGGTTTTTCTACGGATCCTCTAAAAGTAAGTTTTTTATTATCTCTCATGATTTGATTTTATATTTTATATTTAATTTATTGTTTTTAGTACATATATATACTATATATATATATTTATATTATTTTTTTTTAAGTTATATAACTTATAAACTTGATTTACAAAAAGGTACTAATTATAGCATTAAAAATTATTTAATAACATGATATTTTCTTTTACAAATCTAAAAAAAAAAAAATTTTTTTTTTATTCAATGCACACAAAGCTTAATTTTAATAAAGAGAAAAAAATTTTTGTATTTTAAAATTAAATTCATATATAATAATTGATATATTATACATATAGACCGAGCTATCCTATTTATTTAATTATTTATTATAATAATTTATTATAAATAAACCTATTTCTAGGCAACTAAGAGCACACCTTAAATATATTAATATATTCAGTACCGTCTGCTCGTTGCTCTTTTATCCTATAAAGGAACTTAGATCCGCGATAATCCATTCACCTTTTTGAAGTAGATAATTAGACTTATTACTATACCCAATATGATTAGTATTGGCCCATTATTAGTTACCTATTAATGTTAGTATCTAATTCTTTAGGACTTCCCCGGAGTTTGATACTGAAGGACAAATATACTTGCTCAAGGTATAGTTAATATCCCTAAATAACCAAAAACATTTTTATTTGAACTAGCTGATACAACTGTACTAATAATACCAAAACCTGGTATAACTAATATATAACAATAACTTTGATTAATATAATAGTTATCTATATATATAATCTATTATAATTAATACCCAAGACCTTTTTTATAATCTTGATAGGACTTTATCTTAAACTGTAATATCATTTTTATCTAATCTATTCATTGTACCTTTTAATTTAATAATTTTATTTATACCTTGTTCATTCAAGTGTTCTTTATCTTGTATTATTAAATATACTTTTCTTCATTTTAAAAAATTGATATGTTTACTAGATAATAAATGAAAATGATCAAAATAATTGATAACTTTTATAGCAGAACCAAAACTAGTAGATTCATAATAATATGTATCTTGATTCTTTCTATAACCTATATTACCTCCTAAAAACTCTTTTATTAATAGTAATATAGTATCTTTTTTTTGATCTATTTGAAAATTCAATCTAATTTCTTTTTTATTTCTAGTAGTAGGATCAATTATTTTTACTTGAAAACTAGCACCTGCATCAGAAAAGCCAGCTAATCAATGATTTTTTAAACATTTATCTGAATTTAATTTAAATTCAACTGAATTTATTAAATCAAAAAAATTTTCATGATTTAATATATTTTTTTGTATTTGATTAAATTTATTTTTTGTTCTAATTTTTCCATTAATTAGTTTAATTACTCGTTCTAAACCTTTTTTAGATGCTATAACTAAAATATAAGCATTTTTCGATTTAACTTTTCTAATATTACCATATCCTAATTTTCCTTTTATAAAATAAGCTAAAGAAACATCTAATGAATGAAATACAATATCTAATTGTTGTTTGGTACTAAAATGACCATCACCATCTATTAAACCAGCTAAATAATGTCCAAATTGATCATCATTTAAAGGTTTTAAATGAGTAGGTACATGAGTAGATATAGATTTTATATTTTCTGTGTATATTACAGTTTCGTTGCGAAAAGTCTCTGAGGTTCCATTAATGATAATGTTACCTGCTGATTTACTTCATTGTTTTAAAATTATTACTATATTATTAAAAATGGAGTATTTAAAACTTAATATCGAAGTAGTCCCAGCATATAGCAACGTTACGAAGCCTATATTTTTAACTTCAGGATGACCAAAAAATCAAAAAAGATGTTGATATAATATAGGATCACCCCCTCCAGCTAATTCAAAGAAAGATGTATTAAAATTTCTATCTGTCAATACCATTGTAATTCCAGCTGCAAGAACAGGTAATGATAATAATAATAAAACAGCTGTTATTACAACAGCTCAACCAAATAAAGCTAATTTATGTAATTTAATACCAGGGCTTCTCATGTTCATAATTGTAGAAATAAAATTTATAGCACCTAATAAACTACTTATACCACTTAAATGTAAAGCAAATATTGCTAAATCTACACTAGGTCCACTATGACTTTGTATTCCTGCTAATGGAGGATAACAATTGTGTTGGTAACCTCATTTATTTAAAAATTATCGTTACTCTCAATGAGTCTCCTCATTGTTCGGACTATACCTTTATCTTAATAACAATAAAATATTTTTTACTTTTTTTCATATAATTCGAAATCTTCTATATTCATTAATTTAGTTTTTAGTTTTCTAACTAAATCTCTAATTTTTATTAATTTATGAAAATTTCCTTTATATTTTACATAAGATCTTGCTCATATTTTGTACTCTACAGATTTCATACCTTTCATTGTATTTTGAAAATATTCTATTATATTTTCAATGGCTCTTGAATTAGTAGTATCTAAAATATAATAATTATGTTTTGATTTAAATTTAACAAGAGTTGATATGTGTAATATATGTCTTATACCTTCTAAAACTATTTTATCTAATTTTTGACTTATACCAAAACCATGTACAATTCTAGTTTTATCTTTTGAAACTAAATAAAAACTACCTTCTGCTTCTATAAAACCTACTAATCATGCCTTAGTCATTATAGAAGTAATATCTCCCTTAAATGGTAATTTTGTTTTATTTCAAACATTAGATACATAGTTTACAGGTAAGGATTTTTTCTTTATTTCTAATAAATATTTATCTTTTTCATTTTTAGAAATATTTTTATCTTCTAGTATTTCATATGCTTTTTTTAATTTTAAATAATCAAATTGTTTACTAGTAAGTAGTGGATATTTATCAAAAATAGGAAAAATTACATCTGATAATTTTTTTCTATCTCTAATTACGAATTGTCCTTTTGTATTATCTTTTCTAACATTACCTACACCAAGCTCTTTCTTAATATAATAAAGAGCTCTAAGATTATATCTAGATAAAGCTATTTTATATACCAGATTTCATTTACCATTTTGATATCCTATGTGAAACGTACCGTCTCCATCACTAATCCCAACTAATCATTGTTCGAATCAAATTCTATTATTTTTATTGTTATTAAGATACTCTTTGTTTAGTCTCTGATGAGTAGAATAATTTCTATCTACCCAGGCGTATTTCTCCGTGAAATAGACATTTTTACACACGCTAAAGTTAATAATAAGCATAGGTATTCTATAACTTGAATTTTAAGTAGATAAAATTCTAGAAGAAGTTCACGCATCGAAAAGAGTTTTATTACCTTAGAGTCACCTCTAATAAACTCCCTATCTCTAAGAGTTCAACCTGTACCTGCTCCATTTTCAATCGTAGCTGAAAAATAAATAATAATAAACTAGGGATTAATAATCAAAAACTTATATTATTTAGTCTAGGGAATCGATACAAAAGTAGTTTACTACCTTTACGGACTATGTCTTCACCCTTATTTTCTTATTTTTTACTCATTTTTTGCTAGTAAAAATGCAAAGCACTAGCCTTGCTACTAATTTTAAAGGGGCTTCGCGTGTAGTCTCTGAGGATCCTACTAGGAAATAAAGAAATTTCCTTTGGTTTCCGGCATATTCTTCCCATGTATACAAAAGTGTTACGACTAATTCAGTTGAAAAAACAACTTTAAAATATATATATATATTTAATTAGGTGTCTATGTATCTGTTAACTGAAGATCAATCTTCATTTTCGAGAAATTCTATGCATATAGCGAAGTCATAATTAAAAAGTTTACACTTTTTAACGGCATTCCCTGTTTTAGGAAAATTTTATTCTATATATAATTTATTTAAATGATCTCAATTATAATACGTTCTTTGTCTATTCATATTGGATCTCGCAGCATCTGTTTTATTTAAGCCGTCATCCGTATATTGTTTACTTTCTAAAACTAATTCCGCTATCTCTTTTCAATCTTTATAATCTAAAAATTTACTAGAAAATAAAGGAGTCTTATTTAAGTAATTTATTATTATAGATAAAGAAGTTTTACTTGAAGCAGTCAAAGTGTAATATTCATTACCAGTGGAAACTTGTTTTCTTACTAATAAACTACAATTAAGAAAATTAGCTATATCTGTTAGTACTTGAAAATAACTTTCCTTTGTTATAGGATAAAACATTCTTTGTTCTATTCTTAATCTACAAGATATTTTCCTTTTCTTTGCTCCGTTCTCTAATTTAGTGTGTTGTACAGAAAAGCTACCATCTGAATCTATAAAACCGCTTAATCAAGCATCATTCTCTATTTTATTTGTATTTAAAGGTAATTTAGCTATATTTGTATTATGATTTATATTTAATCAATCTATTAATTTATAAACTTGGTCTACTTTTGGTGTTCTCAATTGGCCATTTATTAAATAAAGGATTTTTTTTAAACCAGGTACAGAGGATATAACTAATACGCAAGCATTATCTTGCAATTTATATCTTATAAAACCTGAATCGATTAAATCTAACAATTTTTTAGCTAATGGCTCGTTATTCATACTAAAAGTTATACAAAATCTAGGATTATGCCTTTTTTTATCTATGCTTCTCTGTATTCAGATATGTCCGTCTCCTTCGAATAGACCAGCTAAATAACTTTTAAATAAATTATTTTCTTTTTTACTGCTAGAATAAAATTTCCCTAGGTGGAACTTTGTTTTTGCCATATCAGGTCCACCTATTAAAATTGGTAATAAAAAATTACCAAAACCACCTATTAAAGCTGGCATAACCATAAAAAAAATCATTAATATAGCATGAGCTGTTATAACACTATTATACAGTTGATTATCTCCTATGTATTGAACCCCTGGTCCAGATAATTCTAAACGTATTATAACAGAAAAAGCTGTACCTATCAAACCTGAAAATAAAGCAAATATTAAATATAACATTCCTATATCTTTTGCATTTGAAGATAAAAATCAACGCTCTTTTCACATTGTTATATTCATAATTTTATTTAGAATTGTATTTTTAGGATTTTCGTTACTATCCTTTTCATTTAAAATTGCAGTATAGGCATTTTTTATTTCTCTTATATTCCTATATTCAGAGCTACTTATTGTAGGCCGATTCATACAAATTCTAAGTATCTCTTTTCTTTTTATTTAAACACATTATTATATTTTACTTTATTCTTATATAATTAAATTAATATATACAATACTATTAATTATATAAGGATTCTTATCTTAGACTCGAACTAAGATCTAAATATTAGAAGTATTCTGCTCTACCCTTAAGCTAATAAGAATTATATAAGTTATTCTTAAAATATTATATATATATTTTTTTTATATAAAATATTTTTTGATTATA
Source organism: Histoplasma capsulatum G186AR (assembly GCF_000150115.1). NCBI lineage: Eukaryota > Fungi > Ascomycota > Eurotiomycetes > Onygenales > Ajellomycetaceae > Histoplasma > Histoplasma capsulatum. The sequence goes on along the minus strand of NW_025544887.1, from coordinate 17,811 downwards.
GACTCATAAAAAAAAATTATTACTTTTTGACCTTATAAACACTTATATAGAGTATTTATAATACAGAATACTATTAAAAAAAAAGGTATAATAACATGTACAAGATTTGAACTTATATCATTGTGTCCGTAGCACAGTATTCTGCCGTTAAACTAACATGTTTATATATAAAATTTAAAATTTTAAATTATTAGAATAATAAAAACAATTCACAAACTTCTAATAAAACAAACTAAAAAAAGGCTATTATATAATAATATAATAATTTAAAATTATTAATAATAAATTAATATAAACTATAAGGTAAAATATTTTTATATTAAACTAACAAAAAAAAAATATATATATACAATTATTAATATATTTTTAATTATTAGGGTTGGTACCTTGAATCGAACAAGGATATACTATGCCACATACAGCTGTTCTACCTATTAAACTATACCGACCTAAATTTTTATGAAAAATTATATGAAAAATTAAAAATTTTAATTATTTTACATTAGCCAGGAGAGAAATTCGAATTCTCATTCTTAATTCATGAAATTATTGTTCTACCTATTAAACTATCCTGGCTAAAATTATGTTGGAGCGATTCGAACACTCATTAATAAATACCAAAAATTTATGACTTACCTATTAGTCAACAACATAAAAAAATATGGGTAACAAGACTTGAACTTGCAAAGTTAAAACTATTCCATCCTAAGTGGAACCTGGTTACCAAATTTCAGCATACCCATAAATTTAAATATAATATATAAGAAATAAGTAAATCTGCTCGAAATAAGATTTGAACTTATAACCTAAACATCTTCAGTGTTCCGCTCGACCAATTGAGCTTTTCGAGCTATGGAGCTATCAGGATTTGAACCTGAATTGAGGACATGCAAGGTCCCAGTTTTACCAATTAGACTATAGCCCCTTAGTTATATTATTTATATAACTTATTATTTTAAATATAAAAAAAAATTTTTTTAGTGTATAAATATATACTGAATTAATAATATTAATTATTATTAAATATCCAAGGCACGATTTGAACGTACACGAAATCCATCACCTAATTTTAAGTTAGGTCTGTCTACCAATTCCAGCACTCGGATTATAAAACTTTTAAAATAATAATGTAAGGCTAAAATGAGTCGAACATTTATAAAAGCTATCATGAGCAGCTGGCTTTACCATTAAGCTATAGCCTTATAAAGCAAGTTTAGGAGTTGCACCTAAATTATTGGATCATGAGTCCAATATGTTACTATTACATCAACCTGCAAAATATAAATAAGAAATAGGTGATTTGAACACCTGACCTTTCGCGTGTAAAACGACAGCTCTACCATCTGAGCTAATTTCTTTCAACCCAAGAGAGATTTGAACTCTCGCACTAACAGTGAAAATGTTATGTCTTAACCATACTTGACCATTGGGTCTACCAACTATTTTTAGCCCAGTGCAAGTATCGCACTTACTTAAACCGATTACAAAACGGTTGCATTACTTTTATGCTAACCAGGCTTAATATGAGCTATAATTAGTATTTTATAAAATTAGTACTTTATGCCTAAAAACAATTAAGATTCTTACAACTAAAGCCTATGAAAAAATTATTCGTAGTGTTCTACTACGTTTATAAGAGTATAGTATAGTAAGCTTCGCGCTTAAATGCATTCAGCACTTATCTCTAACTGACTTAGCTTTCCTGCCATGCTTAATAAACAATACTACTTAAGTGAAAATAGTATAAGATACATAATATCAATATTAAACAACAGGTAAACCATAGATCAGCATACCCAACTCCTTTCGTACGAAGGGGCTATCTATATTAGACTCTAATTACCTCTAGAAGATAGAAACCATACTGTCTCACGACGTATTAAACCCAGCTCGTGTAGCTCTTTAACCGACGAACAGTCGTACCCTTCATGATTTCTACATTCATGTGGATGAGCTAAGCCGACATCGAGGTGCCAAACCGCGCACTCAATTTGTACTCTCTTGCGCAAATTAGCCTGTTCAATTTATGTTATCATAAAAGTTTTTTATCTTTTATTTCCATTATTTTCAAAATGGTTCAGACTATTTCATCATCTTTATTAGTTATATAATATAAGCAAAATATAATAAATATTATATACATTTATATTTATTAGAATAATTTAATAACCACTTAATCAACCTTTAATACCAAATGATCCTAAAGCGGAATTATTATTAAGATTAGTATAATCAATATTAGATCTAAATTTACCTAGTAGCAGGTATTAAATTACAAGCTAATGGTAGATTAACTAGACGCTATACTACCTTTGATCTTATTTTTTGTTAAAGATCTTGCAGCAGTAAAACGTCTAGTTAATCTACCATTAGCTTGTAATTTAATACCTGCTACTTTTTTATATTTAATATCATCAAAAATAGTTTTTTTTAAATTATTAGATTTAGATTTATTTTTTAATAATATATCATATAATATATCATTAGTAATGTCTAATTTATTATAATTATCTTTAATAAAATTTCAATTAAAAATATATTTATTATTAGGGTATAACGTTAATAAACTTTTTTTTTCTAAAGGATATTCTTTATTATTTTTTTTAAACTTTTGTTTAAATATTTTCTATTTTTTTGTATATCCAAAACAAAACGTTGAGTAATAATTTGACTATTAAAAAAATAATATTTAATATTAACAAAATTAAATTGTACATTTTTTTTATATAATTTTTTTATAATATTAACTAAACCTTGTAGATAATTGTTTCTAAATTTAGATTTATTAATATATATTAATTGTAAAATATAAAGGTATAATTTAGCTATCTTAAAAGTTTTATTTAAAAATAAATTATAATATAAATTTGTAAAAAGTTTTAGATTTTTAAAATTACATTTATCAAAATTATTTAATAAAATATTTTTTGTTATTCTTCTTTGTTTTAAAATAAAATATTTCCCTATCATTTTCAATAAATTTAATTTATTTTTTTTTTTAATAAAATATTTTTTTTTTCTTAATTCAGATAAATATAAACGTATTTTTGGGTCATAAAAATATATAGTAATATTTACTAAATCATTAGTATGTTTTAATTGAGCATCACTAAAAAAAATTCTATGTTTTGAAGTTAAATATTTTTTATAGATTAAACGAGTTCTAAAAAAATTTTTTGTTTTTGAATAATAAGCATTAAAATAATTTTTTATTAAATTAATACTTATCTCATTAATTTCTGATATTAAGGTTATATTCTTTTTATTGTATACATAAATACTATTTTTTCAATTCCTTATCATAGGCCCTGATTCTTTATATATATAATTTGAATATTTAGAATTACCTGAAAAATTTTTATAAGTATTTTTAATTTTTAATTTTATTATCTTGAGCATTTAAATATATATATTTAATTATTAATATAATTTTAATGTTATATAATAATATAATTTAACCATAGTTAAACCAATTTCATTAATAAAATATTTAATAAATATTAAATTAATATTTATACAAAAATATTAATATATATATAACTAATAAAGATGTTGGGATTAAATAAAAGGATTATCAATAGCACTATTCACCTTTTAGTCGTTGAACGTTCTTATTTAATTTATATAAAATATAAATATGCTAAAATAAGTTTCGCTTCAAATACACTTAAATATAAGTTATTTTTGAAATTTACCCAAATTATTACCAATATTTTAAAATACAGGGGGACTAACAAAAATCCCTAGCGTAACTTTTTCTTTAATCCAAGACCTTTCCTTTTTGCATCTTGTGATCATATGCCCCGCTTACGCGACTGATAGACTTGTAAGTCAAACAGTAAAGCAAGATTTAGCCATTAAACTTTTAAAGTATAAATAATTATCATATTAATAAAGGTTTATATATACAATATTAATATAAATAAAATACTAATAAAAAATTTTTATTAATATTTGATATACATCTATTTACCATATAGTTAAAATCTTACTTAAATTTTATAAAATTCGAATTTAATACAATAATAACTGAATAAATATAAAATATAATTAATAACAAACTAAATAATAATAATTTATAAATATAAATATATTATTATTGTAAATTAAAATTTACAAACTTACATTATTAACTTTGGATATACCCAGGTACTTTTTATGGGATCTGTGCCCCGCATAAACTGTCTTCCAGTCATAAAGAATATAATAGTTTAAATAAAGGTGTTTCAATTTTATTTAACAATTACCTTATACACTCACAATTGACTTACTATATTCATAAAAGGTAACAGTAAAGCTGCATAGGGTCTTCTCGTCTACCTAGAGTTAAGCGGTATCTGCACCGCTATTCCAATTTCACTGAGCTAATCATCGAGACAGCTGTTGTATCGTTAAGTCATTCATGCAAGACCGCATTTAACGGCCAGGGTATTCCGCTACCTTAGGACCCTTATAGATAAGGCCGCCATTGATCGGAGTGTCCTTCAAAACCTAACCTTTTAAATTAAGTATCTCAGTTATACAACCGACATTGGGCAGACATCACACTCAATACTTTGATTTTTAATCTTTGCAGAGTGATTTGTTTTAATTAAACAGTCGTACAACATTATTTCATGTTTCCTCTTATTTAACAGAAATATTTTTCTGTAATAACGGCCCTCCTTATCCCGAAGTTACGGAGTCAATTTGCCGAGTTCCTTAATGATTATTCACTCAAACGCCTTTGTATACTCTACTTGCTTACTTGTGTTAGTATTTAGGTACGGTCTATATAGTTTCGGATTTCGCCGAGCAATTAAAATTGCTTATTTGATTAAATTTAATTTCCAGAACCTTTAACACTTTATAAAAGTTTTTTCTCTAATCTATTTATATCATCGTATTTGAATCCATTTGGAGAAGTTTTTTTTCAAACAATTTACCATTTTACTTATTTTACTTCCTACTTAGATACCGAAATTTAAATAAAATACCATAAGCTTAAGGCGAGGATGTTAAATCCTTTTTCGTTACTCATGCCAGCATTCTCTCTTGGATTCTTATATAATTTTTTGTCTTAAAAAAGACAAAATCTAATATTTATCCAGTGTTCCGCTACCTCATATATATATATATATTTAAACAAATAATATTATATATTAATATATACGAACAAGGTTTCGGTATATTATTTAGATCCGTTAAATTTTCGGTATACATATCTATCTAAATGAAATTTTATTAACCAGTGCTCTGTTACGAGGTCTTCAAAAAATGGCCGCTTCTAAGCCTATTTCCTGGTTGTATTTGATAAGTACATCCTTAATTTCACTCAATAATAATTTTGGAACCTTATAACTCTTGTTCAGGGCTGTTTCCCTTTAGACATACAACCTTATCGTACTATGTCCGATTATTCAATACTCATCTTTGCCCTTTCGAGTGCAAATACTCTCCGATAAAATCTTCACGATCCCCCGATGTGTACAAAATTTACATATTGTCCGAGATCCTAGTTCTGTACCTGCTAAGATGTTAATTAAATTACCTACTCACATAGGTTTCGCGGAAAACCAGCTATACTAGTCAGTTTTGTCTTTCACCAACTTACCACAATTCATCGGATATCTCTACAACGATAACCGTTCGGCCTTAAGCCTGATCATGGTAAGATCACTAGCTTCGGGTCTAAATTTAGATACTTATCATTTTCTCATAATTGGTTTATCTAGGCAAATAATTTTTATTTGCTTGCATCTAAGTTTAACTTGCTGACCCATTATGCAAAAGGTCCGCTCGTATTATTTATTTAAAATTTTTTTTGAGCTGCTTATAAAATTACTATTTCTATCTATACCTCACGGTACTATTCGCTATCGCTTATATATTATATTTAGCTTTAGAGGAAGGTTCCCCTTTATTCAAACAGATATTTTCCATTTTACTTATAAGCTTTTTTATATTAGTATACACTAATAATAAAATCTCGTTTGATTTCTTTTCCTAAAGTTATTAAGATATTTCAATTCACTTTGTTTATTATTAAATTTATATTAGATATTAATTTTTCATATCTATCTTTAATATATAGCCAGATATCCGTAATAATCTCTTTATATACTTATTTTGATATTTATTATATCAAAAAAAAAAATAATATCATACATATGTAATTATTTATTTTTTTTTTTATCAGGTTATTATGATTCGAACATAACAATTCCTCATCCCAATTGAGACGCCTAACCACCTGGCTCTAACCTGTGTATTTATTCAGAGAATATCCGATTCGAACGGATGTGATCAAATAGATCAAATAAGTTTCAAGCTTACCACTTTAAACCGCTCAGTCAATTCTCTTTTATTATAAATTAATTATTATCAAGAGCACTCAGATTTGAACTGAGGATATGAAGTTTGAAGCTTCAAATTTTACCAATTAAATTATACTCTTTATAATTAAATATTTAGCAATAAAAAAAAATATATAGATATCTATATAGAAATTTAAAAATATAATATTAAATCCATTACATTATCCATATTCGGATGTAACATAGCTTCATTAATAGGTTCTATATTGTTATCTATATCCGTAATAAATCCTAAATTGTTATTAATATTCCCATTGGTATTTTGAGGGGGAACAACATTCATAGGCCTTGAGGTTTCAGCTGATCCTCTAGGTGGTCCTATAGTAATATTTACAGACCTTGAGGTTCCATCTGATCCTCTTCAAGATCATAGAGGAATACTTACAGACCTTGAGGTTTCAGCTGCTTCTCCTGAGGATTCTCCTATATTTGAGCTCCCTTCCACGATATTTGTACCAAGACTATTATTAGAATTATTTGAGTAATTATTAGAATTATCTGAATAATTATTAGAATCTAAATCTAAATCTGAATTATAATTATCTGAGTAATTATTGGAATCTAAATCTGTATTTGAATTAGAATCTAAATCTGTATCTGTTTCAGTATCCGCTACTCCATAATGAATTCTTTCACTGAGATATATGAGATCTTGGATCTTATAATCTTGTTGCTCCAAGTATAGTTTTAATTTATCAAACTGAAGAGTAGATAAACCAGTTTCTAATCGATTATTTAAAATTAAATCTTTTTTTAAAGTCAAGAATTCATGTTCTCGTAAAAATAATGTAAGGCACTGACCATCTATTTCATAACTATAATCCTCATAGGTATTAGATTGTACTTTAAGAAGATCCTTAAGAATATTAGTTTCGTAATTTACTTCTTCTAATCTAGCATTATTTTCAGAGTAAAATTTTCTAAGTATAAGAGGATCAAAATTTTCTAAACTTTGATTCATTACACTATCATAATTATTAAATAAAATACGTTTATTACTAGTTAAGTATAATTCACTTACATTTAATATGGGTCTTTTATAATCTAAAAGTGATAAATCTATCACTTCTGTTCTATTTTTTTCTTTAGGGAATGTCTGTGAAAAAGTACGAATTTGAGTAAAATTAAATATAAAGATAGAACCACGATATTTAGTGGGAGTTGTTAAATTAAAAATATTATTATAACTTATTCTTATCATTTTCATTTTTGTAACTTTCATTTTTTTGTTCATGAGGAAACCTCACATAATTATCCATAGCAATAAAATGTATAAACTTCTAAATATTTTTTTTTAACATTAAGTTTATACCTAGCAAACGAATATGCTAGCGGAAAAGAGATGATTCGAACATCTATATGTATAAACACAATATTTAGCAAATATCTTGCTTTACCAATAGCAACTTTTCCTTCGAGTTAGGCCGGATTTGAACCCGCATCTATTATCTCGACAAGATAACCCTTTACCTATTAAGTTACTAACTCCTTACGGCTAACCGAATTCGAATCGATATTTATTGTTTGGAAGACAACGAGTTTACCATTAACTTATAGCCGTTTAAAAGAAATTTTCTTTAAATAAAATATAAAATCAGGGTTGAAAAGATTAATTTTTTTTAATCTTTAAGACTTATGGGATTCGAACCCACAAATTAATGATTAAAAGTCACATGTTTTACCTTTAAACTAAAGTCTCTAGAGACTAACCTTTATCTTAATATTAAAATATTATATTTAATTTTTTATCATGATTCCTTAGCGACTTGAACGCTAAACCTACTCTTATCAAAAGTATACTTTACCTGATTAAGTTAAGGAATCTTTTAAAAATCTTTTTATTAAATAATTAAAAGTACCTTTAAAATTTCACTAAGTAAATATAATCCATAAGTTTATTATTCTATATATACATAAATATATTAAAATTAATTCAGCACTTGATTATTAATTATTAATTATTAATTATTAATTATTAATTATTAATTATCCATTATTATAAATAAGATAACTAAAATATATTTGATATCTCATTAAATTAGTTTAAAAATTTAATAAGAAATTAAATGTATTATCTAGATATAAACTTAATAATATATCATTTAATGAATTCGAAATAATATCTACATGATAATTAGATAAACTATCCTGAGTATTTTCATACGTAACAATATTTAAAGAATTATTAAAAGATTCGTTACTTGAAGTTATATCAGGACCTTCTGATGTTCCTCCCATATTAGTATCTCCATTATCTCCTTCTTCATTGTTGTCTGAGTCATCAGAGTCTTCCTCATCTTCAGACTTATTATCTTCAACTATTACTTCTGGCTCATACCCATAAAGAAGTCTATCTAATACATCTAAATTATTTCGAATAATACGATCTTGTTCTTCCAAATATTGTCTTACTGCTTCAAACTCTTGTTCAGATAAACCAGTTTGTAATGGATTATCTAATATTAGCTTTTTTTTATAATACAATAATTTACTTTCTCGTAAAAGAACTGTTAATCGCTGACAATCTATCTCATAACTTAAATTTTCTGAAGAATTAACTTGTCGTTCTATAAGTTGCCTAAGAATATTATTTTGATCATTTACTTCTAATAACCTTGGAGTTTGCCGTTCATAATAAACTCTGATTATATTATTATCAAAATTACGCAAATGATGATTCATTACATTATCGTAATTTTGATAAAAAGCATTTCTCTCAGGATTAGTGTGGTAATGAGTAATACTAAGTCTAGGATCATTTCTAGGTAAACGTGCTAGAGAAATATCTCTATTCATTCTTCTAATAGAAGTTTGAGTAAAAGATCGTGAATATATTTTAGAACTACATATAACTAATATCCTAAAGGATATAAAAATATCTCGCCTCGATCCGAGGGAATTAGATAATAAATTGTTGTTATTATTAATTGATAACATTAAAAAAATTTAAAAACCATACGCTATAATTCAATTCACCCTCCCTACCCTTCCTTGCATAATTATTAAACAATTATACATGTGAATTAAAAAAAAATAATATTTATATTTTTAGTTCTAATCTAATTTAAAATTAATTATTGCGATATAATTATTATGATTTAATAACATATTTAAATTAAATTATTATTTAAGTAATCTTGACATAAGTCAACCTATTCCAACCTCTTAGATATATATATAATTATACCTAATACTCCCTACTTAAATAATAAAAAAATTATTATTTAAATAATAATTTAAAAACCACCACCTCAATAATACATACTACCATAAAGAAACAATCAAACTAGATCAACAAAATGTCAATAAAATATACCCGATTCTAAACCTACATGATGATGATCAGTAAAATGATAAGCAAGCAGACGTCATAAACCAATTACTATAAAAATAGTTCCAATAATAACATGTAATCCATGAAAACCAGTACCAAAGAAAAAACAAGAACCAAAAATACCATCTGAAATAGTAAAAGATGATACATCGTATTCTATACCTTGACAAATTGTGAATAAAACAGCAAATATAACTGTGAATATAGAACCATATAAAGCTCCTTTTCTATTACCTTGTATTACAGAATGATGAGCATATGTAACAGTTACACCTGACGATAATAATAAAATTGTATTTAATAAAGGTAATTCAAAAGGATTAATACTTTGTATACCTAAAGGTGTCACATAGCACCAACTTCTATATTAGGTGATAAAGAACTATGAAAAAATGCTCAAAAAATCCCTAAAAAAAATAAAGCCTCAGATACTATAAATAAACCTACTCCTAGATTTATACCTCTTTGTACAGCATAAGTATGATCACCTAAATAAGTACCTTCTGATATAACATCTCTAAATCAAAAAAACATACTTGCCATTAAATTAAATATTGCTATAAAAAATAAATAACTTACTCCATTAAAACCATGCAAGTTTAATACACCTGTTGTTGTAAGAACAAATAGAGAAATAGAAGTAAAAATAGGTCAAGGTGATGGAGAAACCATATGATAAGGATGATGTTGAAAATTATTATTTTTTAAATATTTCATACATTTATTATAGATAATAAAGTGTGTAGTATTATTAATTGTTTTTATATTAATTATATAATTTTATTTAAGGTTTATACCTATATAATTTATTTATTTTTATTTAGAGTAATAACTATAGTACCTACCATAGCTAATAATAATATTATTGAAATTATTAAAAGTCAAATAGAATAATTAGTATATAATACATTTCCAATACTACTTATCTGAGTATTATTAACTAAAGAATTATCTCAATTTAAACTAATAACATATTGTATATCTTCTTTGTAATTAAAAAAATACTCTTGTTTTAAATTTTCAAATTTATTGTATCCTAATACACTAATGTTATTTGGAATATTTTGTCCTAAAATATAAATAAATAATATTACACTTAACATAGCTAAAGGTATATAATTATAAGTCTCACTTAAAAGTTCAGAAATACGTATATTTATTAACATTAAAATAAAAATAAATAAGATAGATACAGCACCAACATAAACTAATAAATAAGATAAACCAATAAATTCTAAACCAATAAAAAATAAATAGCATGAAATACTAAGAAATAAACCTATCAAAAAAAAAATAGAAACCACAGGATTTTTACTAATAATAGTATAAAGACTAAAAAATATACAAATTATATAGATAATATCTAAAAACTCATCTCTATAACCATTATTTATATAATCAGAAAAAAAAAACATAAAGGAAATTATATTAAATTCTTATTATAAACATAAAATTAAATTTTTACAAGAATGCGAAAAAAAATTTTGTATAGATTAGCCACAATTTATCCATTTAGGAAGAAAAGGAATTGAACCTTCGATAGCTGTAAAGCTATTGAGTTTACAGCTCAACCCGTAAACCAACACACGGACCCTTCCTTAAAAAAAAAATTTTTTAATTACGATCTAAAAATAACTTGGTTATAGTTATAATTTAATCTAAATTATTTGAAAAAAAAAAATTTTTAAAAAAAAAAAAATGTAATTTTAAATAAATTATAATTAATTTTTCAAGCTAAAATTAACTTGACATAGATTAAATATTAATTAATTTACTTAAAAATTTCAAATTATTTACTAATAAAATTTTTTTTTTATATTTATTTATTTTTTGTTAAAATTAATATATCCCGTGCAATTTCCATTACACGAACCTTATTACGACTTAACACCAATTAAAGTCATACATACGAAAATTTAATGTAAAAATATAAATATATTATAATATTTATTAAAATAAACACAAATCAAACTTATTGCACATACTTCTTTCAGCGCCTGACGAGTGGTTAGTACCTAACTGATTATAAATTCACCGTGACGTGGTGATTCACGATTACTAGTAATTCCTTATTCATGTTGTCGAGTTACAGACAACAATCCATATTATATCCTATTTTAAGGATTAGCTCCATTTTACAATATAGCATCCTTTTGTTAAGGCGTGTGTGGCACGTCTATAGCCCACAATATTATGGTCATGATGACTTGTCTTGGTCCCTATTCTCTAACCATTTTTTTAGCGAATAACTTTATACAGATAAATAAAGTAAGGGTTTGCGTTAATTAAAGGAATTAACCATGTCTCACGACATTAACTGCAGACAGCCGTGCAACGCTTGTAATAATTTAATATTATACAAATTGTGGTAAGATTTTTCGCGGATTATCGAATTAAATAACATACTTCACTACTGGTTTCAGAAACGGTCTAATGATTTCAGTTTCAATGTTGCCATCTTACTCTTAAGGTGGAATGCTTACACTTTCATTTATATGTTAAATATATTTTTAACATTTAACTCTTTTATATTTAAAACTAATCTATGTATTTAATTTTTAAATATATAAAATATATTAAAGATTTAATACATTTTTTAAGTTAAATGTTGAATCTAACTTATGGCATTCATAATTTTCTGCTTGGACTATTAGGGTATCTAATCCTTTTCGCTCCCCAAGCCTTCGTCCCTCAACGTCAGTTTTTACATAGAAAGCTGCCTTCGCCGTTATCAGTCCTATTGGTATTAAAAAATTATATCTTTACTCCAAAAGTTCTCCCTTTCTCCTATAAAACTCTAGTAAATAAATATCCTTATCGGATTTATTTTACCGTCTAGGTACCCTTTAAACCTAATCAAGATGACTAACACTTGTCTTCTACGTATTACCGCGACTGCTGGCACGTAATTTGGTCAAGACTTATAAATAAAAAATTGTCATAATCATTTTTCTATTTAGAAAAATAATGATATTATTTATCATTACATTTATTCCTCCAAGTTGCTGGTTCAGCCGTTAGGCCATTGACCAATATTCCTCACTGCTGTACTAATACGCATTGGGGTTTTTTCAGACCCAATGTGGTCGATCGACCTCTCAGTCACGACTACGGCTTATAGCTAGTTAAGATATTACCTTTTCTACTACTATATATTCACCGAAAATATTTATTAACATCTTAAAGCGAAACCTTAGTTTCTTTCTTATATAAGGAATTTAACCTTTCTTTAAGGTAGCCAAAATATTATTTACTCACCTGTACACCACTACATCATTTTTAATATGATGTCGTACGATTAGCATGTGTCAAGCACTTGGATAGCGTTCAATCAGAGCCATCATCAAACTCAAATATTTTTTTTTTACTATTTTTAATTTATTTAGTAGAACTAAAAAAAAATTTATTTTTTATTTTAATAACATTTACACTAGTAGAATTTAATATTTATTCTTATTTAATATATTTTTTATATTTGGATTTTTAGTTCTACTACTAATGTCTATAACTATTTTTTTTTAGTTAAATTTATTAATACTAATAAAAATAGTTATATATATTGTTAAAAAATTTTATTATGATTTAAAATCTATAAGTAATTAATTAATACTAATTACTATTGTTCATATTAATTTTAGGTTATTTAATATGAATTATATATTGTTATCTACATTTAACCCGGTTTCTGTGTATATATATGACACTAAAAAAAGAACTTAATAAAGGATTCATGTTCATAATATATAATAATGTATATATTTAATTATTTTCTGTTAAAATTTCATAATTTAAATTATTGTATTTATAATATATAAATATATTATATACATTTAAAAAACAAGTTTAGGATTTTCCTCCTTATTATATAATTTGTAGATAATTAAAAAAAGAGATAATTAATGTAAATCTAAACTATCTTTAATATAAGAACAAGTTAAAACTACAAAAACTTGAGCTTGAATAAAACTTATACCTAATTCTAAACCAGAATATGCAATAATAAAAGCTAATGGTATTAAACCAAGAACAAAAAATAATATACCACTATTAAGTATATTATAAGTAAATCCACTTAAAATAGATAAAAGCATATGACCAGAAAGAATATTAGCTGCAAGTCTTAAACCTAAAGAAACATTACGAGCTAAATAAGAGATAAATTCAATTAAAACTAATAAAGGCAATAAACCAAGGGGACAACCAGAAGGAACAAAAAAAGAAAAAAATTCTAAACCATGTTTTTGGAAACCTAAGAAGGTAGCTCCTAAAACGATAGTAAAACTAAGAAAAAAAGTTAATATAAAATGAGAAGTTGCTGCAAAACTATAAGGTATTAAACCTATTAAATTGTTTGTCAATATTAATAAAAATAAAGCATAAATAAAAGGAAAATAGATTTGACCTTTATTTGGATTTATAGTATTTATAACTATACTATGTATAGTTACATATAAAGATTCTTGACTAATAGATCATGTATTTGATATTATTTTTCTAAAATTTGTTGCTAGTATATTTACTAATAAAATTATTATTGTACTTACAATTAAATATAAGCCTATATTTGTCAATGAGATATTTGCATTTAATATAGTAGAGTTAATCCCTACTAAATTTCTAATTTCAAATTGGTCTAAAGGGCTAAAAACCGTATCTAAATTATACATATTAAGAATTTTTTATGTTATATTTAATTTATTGTTTTATAGTTTAAAAAAAATGAATAAAATATTAATACTTTATATTATTATAATTTATTTATAAATAAACGTGTTAAAAATAAATGAACTAATCTAGGTAAAATATATTTACTAAAAGTGTAAGTTATAAAACTTAATAAAATAAAAACGAATAAAGCTTGATTTACAAAAAAAAAAGGTACTAATTGTGGCATAAATCTATTTTATATACATGATATTTTCTTTTACAAATCTAAAACCTAGTGCACACAAAGTTTAAAATATCCTTTTTAATATAAAATCTTAAATAGACTAAATAAAAATTATTAATAACACTTTTAAATAAAAATAATATACATAGTTAGTAATAATATATTATTTTTATTTATTAATATATAAGACTAGACTAGTTAAATATTATTAAGTTTATATAAATAAATCCTATTAAAAATAAATTAATTAGAATAAATTAAAGAAGAAACTGAATAATGTAAACCATCTAAAATAGGCGCAGGATAAACACCAAATAATACTGTAAATATAACAAGACAAGTTAATAAAACAAATTCTCTTTTGTTAAGATCAAATAAATATTTAAAAAAATAAGAAGAAAAAATTCCTCCAAAAGCTATTCTATTATACATAAAGATTGTATAAGCAGCAGAAAATACAATAGAACTACTAGCTAATAAACCTAAAAAAGGTACTCTTTCAAATGTACCATAAAGTGACATAAATTCACCTATAAAATTTAAAGTAAGAGGAGCACCACAATTACCTAAAGACAATATATAAAATAATATACTAAAAATAGGCATTAATTGAGCTAAACCTCTATAATATGTAATTAATCTAGTAGAAGATCTATCATATAAAACACCACCAACACATATAAATAACCCAGATGAAACAAAACCATGAGCTAAACCTAAAGAAATAGCACCTTCTATACCTTGAATTGAATTACTAAATGCACCTAATAAATATACAGCAGCATGTGATACTGATGAATAAGCAATAAGTTCTTTAATATCTATAGTTCTTAATGTACTAAAACTAGCATATATAATAGTTATTACACCTATAACATATATTATATAAGTATAATTAATACTAGCTTTAGGTAATAAAGGTAAAATTAATCTAAATATACCATACAAACTTAATTTTAAAACAATACCAGCTAAAAGAATACTACCAGCTAAAGGAGATTCTACGTGAGCTTTTAATAATCAAGTATTTAAAAAAATTGTGGGTGTTTTTACCGCAAAAGATATAAATATACCATAAAATAAAAAAAGTTGAGTTATATAATTAAAATTTGCTTTAGATAATGCATCAAAATCAGTTGTCCCCATTATAGAAGACATTGTTATTATAGAAAGCAACATAAATAGAGAACCTAGTAAAGTATATAAAAATAAATAAAAACTAGCTCTAACTTTATTACTTGATCCAAATAAACCTATTAATAAAAATAAAGGAGGTAATATACTTTCAAAAAATATATAAAATAATAATAAATCTAATACTAAAAACACTCCTAATAATAAAGCTTCTAAAAGTAATATAATTATTACAAAAGATAATACATTTTTTTCATCAATCGATTTTCAATTAGATATTAAAGCAATAGGTGTAATAATAGTTGTTAATAAAACAAAATATATAGATATTCCATCAACTCCTAAATATATATCAAAATAATTTATTTGATAATGTTCTTGAACTTGTATAAATTGAAACTGTTTACTACTAAAATCAAATAATATATATATTATTAAAGAAATAATTAAATTAATAATTGTAGTACTTAAACCTATTAATTTAATCATTTTATTATATCAAAAAGATAAACGATAAGAAGTTAATGTTAATATAACAAATATTCCTAATAAAGGAATGAATAACAAAGAAAAAAGAAATATCATTTATAAAACATAAAATAAAATTACCTATAGATTATTATTTTAACCTTATGTAACACCGTACATATCTGCAAGGCTAAAAAATTATCTAAAAACTTTTTATTAAATATGAATTAAATTAATTTTTAATAAATTTTATATAAACTATAAAACAATAAAATAAAAAACATACAAAAAAATAAACTATAATAAAGTAAAATTACAAGGTAAAATATTTAAACCTACTACTAAACAAGGTGTTATAATTATATACGCTATAATTAAAGGTAAAAATACTATTCAACAAACTGACATTAATTGATCAAATCTAATTCTAGGGAATGATGCTCTAACTCATATAAATACAAATATAAGAAAAGAAGTTTTAAAAGCTAAATTTAAACTAGAACAAGCATTAATTAAATAATAAGATAAAACATAATTATAATCAAAATCGGGTTTTAAATATAATCCTAATAATTCCAAGATATAATTAAAACTAGAAATTATTGTAACTAAAGGAAAAATTTGCAAGTAACCACCTAAAAACAAAACACTAGTTAATAAACATATTAAGACAATACTAGCATATTCTGCTAAAAAGAAGAATACAAAAATAACTGCCGAATGTTCTGTCATAAAACCACTAACAAGTTCTGATTCAGCTTCAGCTAAATCAAAAGGAGCTCTATTAGTTTCAGCAATACAACCTATAAAAAATATAATAAAAATAGGAAATAAAGGTAATATAAAGTAAATAGATTTTTGAGCTTCTACTATAGCAGTTAAGTTTAAACTTCCTGTTAATAAAATTACTAATAATATAGCAGAACTTAATATTAATTCATAACTAATTAATTGAGCTGTACTTCTTAATGAACCTAAAAATGCATATTTAGAATTAGCTGATCATCCTGCAATTAAAATTCCATAAGTAGCTAATGATGACACAGCCAACATATAAAGTATACCTAAACTAAAATCTGATACATATAAACCATAACCATATGGTATTACTGCATAACCTAATAAAGCAAAAATTAAAGTTATTATAGGTCCGAGAAAAAATAAAATTATATTAGCTTGTGTTGGTGATACATATTCTTTTAATAATAATTTTAATGCATCAGCAAAAGCTTGTAAAAGACCATAGTAACCTACTGCATTAGGTCCTAATCTTCTTTGCATACTGGCCATTGTTTTTCTTTCTGAAATTGTAACAAAAGCACTGTTAATAATGAAGGAACTATAACTAATAGACCTTCTATAATAGATAATAAATATGACATATTATTTGAAAAATAGAATAATTTAATAAAATACTTTAACAAAAAATAATTTTTCAAATTATAATAAAAATAAAAAAAAAAATGAATATAATAAATATATTTTTTTTTTAATATTAAATAAACATCTACTACTAATATAATTAGAACTAGATTATTAATATATTTTAGGAGCCAGGAGAAATCGAATCTCTAAATTTTAATTTGCAGTCAAAACACAGAGGAATTCCACCACATGGAGTTCAGCTG
>NW_025544888.1:2430-4245 GCF_000150115.1 Histoplasma capsulatum G186AR | reverse complement strand
TATCACAAGCCCTTTTCTTTCCCTTAACTGCTTTGTTTTTAGACTTATTGATCACTTTTTCCGAGTTCGCCACATCTATTTATATTGGATATGGGTCTATGTATACTAGTAGTGCAAATAAATCAAATCCGCTTAATCATCCATTATTAATCCACGCGTTTATCTGAATATTTTAAGGTTATATTAAATTTTATACAAAGCTTATTCATTTGTAATAAACGCGTGGGATTTCTAATTAATCCATTTATATCATTTATTAATTTTATTAAACCAGCTTTATTTCTTAATTTATATTTAAAAGCATAAGCATTTGAAATTGGTTTAATAGATCCTCCGTATTTATGTTTTATTAAATATAAAGCTTTTTTATCCCTGGCATCCATAGTTATTTCACAACTATTATATCCATTTTTAGATAATAAAAAATAACCGTCACCATCTATCAATCCTGCTAATCATTCTTTAAAATGAATATCTTCAGGATTATTATTTTTATATATTAAATTATTAGTATTTACATTTGTATGTAAATTTCTATATAATATTAAATTATAACTATTTTTTAATCTAGAGGATGATTTGTAAATATTAACTTTACTTACAGTAACTTGTTTTTTAAATATAGAAATTTTTGAGATTAAATTAAATAAATTTAATTTAATAAAGATTAATATCAAACGTATGGCCTCTGAGATTCCTACTAACTTACTGATAATATTAAATTTTCATCTTATTGACACAGATAAATTATTCTGATATAACCTTATAATGGTAGATGAATTATAAAACTTAACATTATAGTGATTATATAAATAATCACGAGCTTTGGTTATCTGCGAATTAATTATATTATATATAACCTCTACGCATATAGTTTGATGCCTGAATATACTAGAATGAATAGTATATTCTTGAGCCAATTGACTCATAGTAGAATAAGCTATAACTTTCTTAATATCTTGTTGAAATAAACCTATAATTGAACTAAATATAGTTGTTATTCCACCTACTCATAAACATAGTAATAATACAGTAGAACTATATTCTATTAAAGGTGAAGATCTCATTAATAAGTATACACCAGCTGTAACCATTGTTGCAGCGTGAATTAGAGCAGATACTGGTGTAGGTCCTTCCATGGCTTGCGGTAATCAAACGTGAAGACCTATCTGAGAACTTTTAGCCATAGCACCTATTAATAAACAAATACCTATTAAAGTAATAATATTGCTATTTAAATAAGGAGCTAAAGAAAATATTGTAGAATAATTTATATTACCAAAAGATCATATAATTATAAACATACCTATCATTAAAAAACAATCACCAACTCTATTAGTTAAAAAAGCTGAAATTGAGCTTTGATTTGCTGCTATTCTAGTAAATCAAAAATTTATTAATAAATATGAGCAAACTCCAACACCTTCTCAACCTAAAAACATCAATAAATAATTATTAGCTGTTACTAGAATAATCATCATAAAAGTAAATAAACTTAAATAACTAAAAAATCTTTGATTGTGTGGATCATGACTCATATAACCTATAGAATATATATGAACTAGACTAGAAACAATTAACACAGGTATAAGCATAGAAACAGTTAAGCTATCATAATAAAAACCTCAATATACATTAAGAGATTCTGAATCTATTCATCTTATTAAATCTATAGTTACTGGTATATTATTATAACCTACTTCTATAAAAGCTAATAAAGCTAATAAAGTTGTCACTATAATAGAACTAGATGTAATTAATTGCGATCCTTTAGTACCCAAACTTCTTCCAAAAAAACCTGAAAAAATTGAACCT
>NW_025544888.1:988-2096 GCF_000150115.1 Histoplasma capsulatum G186AR | reverse complement strand
AAAAAAAATTTTTTTTTATTTATTTTTGTATCCAAGATTATTATTAAAAAAATAATTACTATATTAATCACTCATTTGATCACGTAATCATAGTAAAAATTTTTTTAAACTTACAGATTGTATAGCTATAGGCATAGAACTATGTAATATACCACAAATTTCTGAACATTGTCCGAAATAAGTTCCTTGTCTATTTAAATAAACAGAAGATTGATTTAACCTTCCTGGGTATGCATCACATTTAATACCTAAAGAAGGACAAGCAAAAGAATGTATAACATCTGCAGCTGACACTACAAATCTTGTGTGTGTTAATTCAGGTATAATTACTCTATTATCAACTTCTAACATTCTTAAAGTACCTTCTTCTAAATCTGCTTCTGGTACTATATAAGAATCAAATTCTATAAATTCATTGTCTGCATTTGTAAAATCAGGATATTGATAACTTCAATATCATTGATGACCCTCTCCATATATAACTAAAGATGGGTCCATTACTTCATCCATTAAATATAATAGTTTAAAAGAAGGAAATGCAATAAGAATTAATATTACTGCTGGTGTAATAGTTCATATTAATTCTATTAGTGTCCCATGATTCATATATTTATGAGATATTACAGATTTTGTTGCTTTAAAAGTTTTTATTATAACTACCATCATTCATGTTACAGTAAATAATATTATAGCTAAATAGAACATAATATTATTATGTAATTCCTCAATTCCTTCCATTTGAGGAGTAGCACTATCTTGAAAATATAATCCTCAAGGACTTGTTGCATCTAAATCGCTATTTGAATTGAAATTTACCTCTTTATTATTTATAAAATAATTAATATTATCTATTATATTAAAGAGTGATAAGTTAATATAACTAAAAAAATTTATCATAAAAAAATATTATAAATTTAATTTCTATCTTTTTTTAATTTCACTGAAAAAACTTTTTATCTTTATTAGAATATACTAATTTAAAGTATAATACTTATTATTTTTAATTAATAATTTATTTTAAATCTAATTAATTATTTATTATTATAATAATTTATTATTACAAACTATATTAATTTTACTAATTTTTAATTTAAATATCTTTAATATA
>NW_025544888.1:0-762 GCF_000150115.1 Histoplasma capsulatum G186AR | reverse complement strand
TTTTCGTAAAATTAAGCCGCATATAATAATAAGAAAGCCATCATTAAAGCAAATAAACCAGTAGCTTCTGCAAAAGCAAAACCTAAAATAGCGTATGTAAATAATTGTCCTTTTAATGAAGGATTTTTAGAAACAGCTATTATTAAAGCAGCAAAAACAACACCTATTCCAACACCAGCACCTATTAAACCAGTTGTAGCTAATCCAGTTCCTATAATTTTTGCAGCTTGTAACATTTTTATTTTTTTTTGCACATACAATGAGGAAACCTCAAATTATTATTATCTATAAAAATACTTATATAAACTTTAATATGTTTTTTTTAACGGAACATTAAATTTATTCCAGAAATTTTTATTATGGATATTTCAATACTAATGGACGGGAGAGAAAGAAAAAACATCTCTTTTGTGAATATCTTCTCTCCCACTAACTGACGCCTTTTTTTCAGACTTTTACATCAGATCTGTAAACAATTTCAACTTTTTTTTGTTTTTTTGTTTTCTTTTTTCCATTTTTGGCATTATCTTTTTCCTTTTATCCCGGACACACGATATGCGGATACAGCTAGAGAGAGAAACACGAGACAATGCAAGTGGTGTATGTACTTTTAATGGAGTATGCTGGGGACTCGAAATTTCATCAAGAAGAATCCGAGCCCCGCTCAGCTTTTGGCTCTATTGGTTGCCTCCTATCTACACAAAGAATATCCTACATATGCTACGTGCGGGCTGCTAGTCCATAACAGGAAGCTCAAGGCTC
>NW_025544801.1:3608798-3777229 GCF_000150115.1 Histoplasma capsulatum G186AR | reverse complement strand
TAGCTGAAAAGTTTCTTTTTTTCTTCAATACAATTCAAACTTCTATTAATCTGTATAAACTAAGTAAATTTTTAAAATCTTAAAATAATTCTAGTCTTACTGTGATTTACAGAGTTGAGAATTGATTTAATTAATCTTTAAGATAATACTATAAGAAATATATAGATGTATATTTTATATACTCTGCAGTATAGACAGTAGAATATATAAAGTTATAATTCTTCTTTAATTTATATATTTTAAAATTTAGAAAGTCTGCTATATTTGATATTTGCTGTATAAACTATATAAACTGTATATTTTATATCAACTGTATATTTTATACTGACTGTATATTTTATACTGACTATATATTTTACACTGACTGTATATTTTACATCAATTGTGTATTTTACACTGACTATATATTTAATACTGACTGTATAGATTATAGAAGTTGTACAGATATATATCTTTGCTTATAAGTTTCAAAACAGAAAATATAAACTCAATTGAATTGAAAATTCAAGAAATAAAATAAAAAACAATAAATAAAATAATCAGCTGTAATGTATATACTATCAGTTAATTAGATACTATTATAATTATAGATTGTACTGTTTATATTATCTAAATGATTTATACAATCTATCTACAGTAGATATTGTCAACAGACTAAGTATTATCTTAATTTCAGATTTTAAATTGATTAAAAAAAGAAAGAAGATAAAAGCAGTATATAAGTGGTTTTTATATAAGAAGAATTTTAAGAAAATAATATCAGAGATCACACTCTGATGAAGTGTGGAGTAGAAGAATTATCTAAAAGTTAATCACAATAAAGAGAATTTTTGTGAATATATATAAATATATAAGAGATCAAATAGCTTCAGAAAAAAAGTAAATTTATTATATAATTAAATTATAGTTGTTTCATTATATCAGTCAGCAACTGTTCATCAATCTATAAATCTTGAGATTTAAATAAATACACAGTGAAATCACTATAAAGTAATTAGAAGCTGAAAAAAATCATTATTATATTGACAATATTGCTGATTTCTATCTATATAATCACTAATTCTAAAAAACATTTTATTTATTGATATTGTTTATTATTGAAAATCATTCACATCTGTATATAATTTCTTCTGAATCTCTTAAATCATCTCTCTCTTATTATTATTGTTTTCTATTATTTCCATCTCAATATCAATATTTATTTCTGTGAATTTGTGAATTAATATTGAAGTTTTTGAAGACTCAGAGTCAAGAGTCATTTATTATTTAAAAGAGAAGTTTTCAGAGAAGTCAGAAACAGTGTGTTTACTCATCTATATTATTATCAACTTCTGTATCAATTTAAAAATCATTTTACTACTTCTAATTTATATTTTTATCAAGAATATTAAGAGTTCTGAAATTACTTATAGTCAGAGAATTAATCAGAATTGAAAGATTGAAGAAAAAAGAGAAAGAGAAAACAGTGACAGCAGAGATGTCAGCAGAAGAGAAAGTGAGAAGAGAATTATCACTATTATTAAATTTCTCATCACTATTCTCAAAATAATTGATGAATTTTTTGATAAATATTATTGTTTCATATATTTCAATAGCAATACAGATAGCTTTATTATTGATATTGTTTGTAATACTTATAAAATTCTCTATTATCATTTTTTATTCTTTAATATAACTGTTTATCACTCTTATAATCTTTTGCTGCACTGTAAGTCTGATTGTTTAAATTTTCAATTTCATCTTCTCAATAATAACTTTCTTCTTCTCAATCTCTAATTTCACTCTTTCAATATTCAGTTTAGTTTTTTTGATTTCAATTTTTATTTTATCAGTGATACTGATTGTAATATTTGAGACTTTCAGAGTAATTGTAACACTCTTTATACACTGTATTTTTATTTCTTATTATCATATCTTAGCTTTCTTGATTTGTTTTAGAAGATCTTTCACTGTCTTCATCATTTATTTCTTTATAATTTTCTTGAATTGATTTAATACAGTAAGATAAAAATTGTGAATTTGAGTCAACTGATTAATTGAGTCTTTGAATTCTTTGAGAGCAATTATATATTCTTTTTTTTTATAATTACAGTTTGTGCAAGACTTCAAGCTTTTCTCTATCTTATCACAAACAGTATTCAGATATTGAGGGAAAATATAGTCAATACAGTATTCACACATCATTTATTTATCAGACAGCTTTATTAAAGTATTTAAATAACTACTTATTTTTTTCTTCTGAGCTTTTATAACTGCTGTATAAATACATTTATTATCAGTTATTTTACTGTTGCTGCTGTTGCTGCTATTACTGATATTATAAATCATCAATATTCTTGCTATACTGCAGACAAGATATTTTAAAATTAGAACTTTTCTTATTAAAAGCTTTTTATTGTAACTGACAGAATACTAATCTTACTGAAGATAGAGAAGAGCTGAATAAGCTTGAAATAATCTTTGTGATATAATATTATTGCAAGAAGAAGAAAGAAAGAAAGAAGAAAAGAAAGAAAAAAAATATAATAAGTTAATCTCTTTATATATATTGCTGATTCATCTCTGTAGATTGCTATATAATAAATATAAATACTTTTATATTTCATCTCTAAATACAATCATCAGCTAAAGTTGATATATAATTTATAAATCTTTTCAAGTTTAAATTGCTTTATTCATCTTTCAATAAGCTTTGAGAATTCTATAATATCAATTGAGATAAGCTCTCAGTTTTAGAATCAGATCACCACTCAATACTTTTCTATAATAAATTGATATTTTTAGTTTGATATATCTATTCAGTTATTTGATCTGTTATTGACTTGCTAATATATAAATTAGAGAGAGTATTTACTGAATCTCTTTTATAAAAGAGAATATCATTCAATATCAGAGAACTGAGTTTGATCAGATTACAACTATATTTATTTATGAAATGAGAGAAGTCAAGCAGATTTTCTTTACATCTATTTCTATACATTATATTATATATGATTACTTGCTGAATCTGCTGATTTTATAAGAGAATTCTGATAATTACACTATTATCAGATCTTTAGTAGTTTAAAAAACAGCATTGCATGACATTCTGATACTGAATAGTGCTGAGAATGACAGTTATTTGATATATAAATCTCAGACAAAATAATATTTACATTGTACTTGAAATATTTTATTTCTTTGAATAATTTAATTTATACAGAGTAGTTAGTCTAGTTTTCTAGTATACAAGTATTGATTTTGCTGATAGAACAGTATATTATAGCTTGCAGTATCTCAGTAGTATTTCAGTGATAATATTTATTGATTATACAGTTACTGAGCAGTGTGCTGATGATATTAAGAAGTTCTACTCTGTTTCAATATCATCTTAATATTATAAGATTAACAATATATTATTAATATTCTAAGTAGAATATATGTTGTGAGTGGCAATATATGATGAATATAAAACTATGTAATCACTGTGAAATCATTGTAAATTAGCTCTACATTCTTTCAGTATAGAGATGATAGAGAGTTGATTGTGCAAAGTGATTGATAAGAGATACTAACTATTAGTTATTTCATCTCAGATATAAGAAACAGTCTATATATATTGCTAAATTCAGAAATTAGCACAGCTTCATTCAGTGAAGTAGATAGAATAATAAATTACTAACTCTAATATATCAGATTTATATAAAAATCACAGTTGAAGAATCTAAAAATTAATTATAATAATATATAAATATTAAATTTTATCTATTAAGAAATAATTAAGTTCTAAGTTTTTGAAATAGAAAAAATCTCTTTAGCAGTACAAAACTCTATCTATACACTGTTTCTAAATTACTGATTAAATAAAAGTATTTGAAATATCTGATCAGTAACTAATATAATATTTGATACTATTATATTATACATCTCTCACTTTCTACTCAGTCATTATATATAAACTGTTTCATCAGAAAAGATATATTCTTTAGTTAGATTGAAAAGATAAATCTGTCTTCAAAGCTGATTTTAATATATTACTCAGTATACTGATATAATTAAATCAGAATAATTACACTGATCACAGCTCTGCTGCTGACACACTATCTATAAATTATAATAATAAAAATATACTGTATATATCTCTATTCAGCTTCTTCAGTGATGACTGTTCTGCTTAATCTATCAATAAACTCTAAAATATTCAAATCATTATAAATTATTATATAATTGAAGATTATACTGTGTATTAGAAAAAGTCTCTGCACAGAGAAGAAACTGATAGATTATATATAAATTTTGAAATTATTGAAAACAGCTCTGATACTTTTCAAAGAAATATATCTTCTTTTATATCTAATCAGCTCTAAAATAAGTATCAATTATCAGATTAATTAGATTATTCTCAGAAATAATTTTCACAGAATCAATTAACTGTATAGATAAGCTTGACAGTATAAATGAATTTGATAGTATAGATGAATTTAATGATACAGACAGATTTGACAGTATAGATAGATTTGATAATATAGATGAGTTTAACAGTATAAATAAATTTAATTATACAGACTATATAAATGAGCTGATGAATGAGAGCTCTGCAGTCTGATATTAATTATAGAAAATATAAATATCTTCATATAGAATAATTATATTATTCAGAAAGTAAGAGAGCTTCTTAATTTAATATTAAAGCTGATAGAGAAATATATATATAATCTGTTTCTTATTGAACAGCAGAACTCTATTCTAAGTTGTCAATGATAACATTCACTGTGATGAAAGAAGAACAGCTGATTATTTATTCTGACTGTTATAATTCAGATATTCAATCTTCTGAGCAAAGTTAATTATACTATAAGATAAACTTAGATGAACAATCAGCTGCACAGCAGTATAATCAATACTTATATTAAAAATAAATATAGCAGTGATCAAGAATAGCTCTTCTATATATTATTGTTTCAGAACAACAGCTTTATTCTCTGAAATATTAGATTGAAAATAATAATAGAGACAGTAAAGAAGCTGAGTCATCTTCTCTATTTTCTATCTGCTCTGACAGTAGATAATAATATAGATAAATAAATTCAATCTTTTTAGAGTATTTCAAATTCAAGAAATTTCATAATCTGATATCAGTTTCTGATTGAGCAGATAAATAATCATTTTATAGAATAGATTATATTAAATAATTATACTGTATATTATCTAAGCACTCTGTATCAGCAAAATCTTTTTGAATTTACTAATCAGATAAAGAGACAGTATTCTGATTAGAAATATAAACTGATATATCAGCTTCTATAAAATAAATAGTAGAGTGATACTCTTCTGATATAATATAGCAGTGACAGTTAGATGATATTCATCAAAGACTATACAATCTAACTAATTGACAATATACAGTTGAAGTAATAGAGAGTGAAAATATTGATTAACTATCTACTTCATCTTCACTATAATAAAAAAATAGAAAATGAAATCCTCAGTATCACAGATCTGATCTCAGACTCTGACACTAATATCAGCTATCTAATATTATTGTTTTATTTTCTTTTTGAATATAATCAGAAACAGTATTATTACTGTAGTTCTGATACTGAGAAGTTGATAGAGAAGAAGATAGAGCAGACTCTTTCTCTTATTAATACAGAGAATAGCAATAATCTAATCAGCTTCATCAAATATATACTATATTATCTACTTCTGAATAGTAGATTGATACTAAGTGTGCTTTTTATACATACACTGCAGAATGAGATGTATCTGTTTTATAGTTTAATATCAGTAATTACAGACTAAAACAATCTGATAGATCAATCACTGTATAAATTAAAACTTTATTTCTGAATTCATCTATCAATATTTGAAGAGGTTTTTATTCTTTTCTTCTCTAAGTATTATTGAGTCAACTAATCAATAAATGAATAAATTACTGACTCAGCTGAGATTTTGAATTGAGATTGAAAATAGAGAGAGAGAAGCAATCAGATGAAATATAATAAAATTATAAATAAATTAATATCAGAGCTTACTGACACATCAGAACTTCTGCAGCTCAGTATTTATTAAACTATTTTAAAAGTTAACAGTACTATTATAGATATGATTTCTCATCTGTGATGTATATAATATCTATCAGTGAAAGACAGCAGATATACTGCTATCAGAATTCTCATCTATTTTTTCATTATCATTCTCAGTTAGTCAGAGAAAAGTGACTGTAGTGAATTTTCTAATGATAATATTCACAGTAATCTGTCACCACACATGAATATAAATATACTTGCTCAGAAACTACTTGTTTATAAAGATAATTATATTGATTATACAATTATTAAATCACAGTAAATACTTTTGAGATTAGAGATAGTTGAATATAGTCTCTGAGATATTTATCTGCTGATACAGTCATTGATAGAATGATTAAACTAGTATCAGAAACTGCACTATAAGAGCTGCAATTTCTGAGAAAAGAAACTGCACAGATCATTACAATATATTGATTATATTTAAAAATTTATAATAACTGATAATAAACAGTATATAACTGTTATAAAGAAAAAGATTTCAGAACTTGAGAAATATATTTTATTACTGCAGTTTCAGAAACTTTATATACTGTATCTACTGCTCAGAATCAATAAAAAATAAAATAAAAAAAATATTGAGAAATTACTGAATAGTATTTTTGTACTGATCAGCTGTATTAGCTGATACTATTCAGATACTGTCTACTACTCACTTTCAGAATATCTGAAATAATACAGAAATTTTACTGATTCAGATAAACAATCAGTTATTGAAGAGCTGCAGCTGAAAGATATTTCAGAAATTAGTAAAAAAAAAATCATTCAGCTCTATAGTATTTTAATTATTAATAAAATCTAATAAATCAAACTGTGGAATCTGAAATACTGAGTATAAAACTTTACTGAGATAGAGTTTATTCTGAAAGATTTTATAGATTTCAGTCAAACTTTGTCAGATGATAATATATAGATTAATTAGAGAAAAAATTATATTTTAATAGATCAGAGTCAGTTTATTCTGATATTAGTATATTAGTATAGATAGAATCTCTGTATAAATAATCTGAAATCTCAGAAGTCAGTTCTTCAACAGCTCAGTTATAAAATCAGCTGTATTGTTGAGTATTTATTAATTATAAATGATTATCAGTAATGATATAAGATTCAGATTGAGATTCTTTACACACTGTTTTATTATATATATTAGAACTACAATCTGACAGTTGTAGATGAGCTGAGACAGATATAATATATAAATAAATATAGATAATTATCAATACTACTTAGAATTTTAGAAGAGAATAATAGTAAAAAAGATTAGAACAGAGTCAAAAATATAATAAAATACAGAATATTGAATTACAGTTATATAGAACTGTAAGATTTTTTGATCAAGCTATTTATTTAGTTCATTCAGATTATTCTGATTATTGACAGCTGATTGAGTTATCTCAGTTATCTTAATTATCTTTATTTATATTATCTGCTATTCATCAGTGGATTTAAAAAGAGAATCTGATAAATACTTCTATTTAATAATATACTCTCAGTAGTAGATCAATCTCTGTCAGATCTGAATATAGTATAAATAGATTTAATTATTCTGTAGAGTAGATATTAAATTTTAAAAGACTTTTCTATATATAAAAATATTGAGCAGCTGAGTGTTGCAACAGCTGAGCTGATATATATTGAGAGTCTGATTATATACTAATACTATTATTATACTCTTTAGAATACATCTGATACTGAAGTAGATTGTAATCAGTGCAGACTTTTCAGTCAACTATAACAGCTGATAACTGACAGCAAATTTATCAAAAATAATTCTCTGAAGATAAATATAAATATCAGTGACTTTTATTTATAAAATGATTTCAGAAATATATTGAGATTTATTTATAGTATTCAGATTAGAATACTTCTTTTTCTGACTGTTTTTGAATTGATCAAATATCTATTCTTATATTAACTGAGAGATGACAGTGATTGATCTGAATGTGAATATAAATACTAAATATAGAGCAGTTTCAGAAGTATTGATATATAACTCTATATATTATTCTGATATAACTGAGTCAGTTAACATCACAGTGAAGAACTGCACTAGTTGATTCTGACTGAAAAGATACTGAAAGTGTATATAATATCAGAGCATGAGACTATTATAATATACTCATTACTGATATTTTTTATTATAATACTGTTGTATACAGTTATAGTTGATAATACAGTAATTACAGAGCTTCAGATGATAGATAAACTCTAATTGAATTGACAGTTCAGAAATCTCAGAGATTTCATTAGATAAATATATAATCTCATTAACTATATCTACAACTGTTTAGAACTGATTATTTTATTCAATTATCTAATACTGAGCTTATTTCTAACAATGCTTTTCTAGTAGATATTATCTGAGATTCTGATGAATGTAACAGAAATTATATATTATACAAAGCACAATATATCATTTCAGTAGAATTCAAAGATATAACAGTAATACATCACATTCAGTCTTCACTATAGATGATAAAGATCTTGAATTTGTAATGAATATATTCTGTTGATAATACAGATTATATAGATGAAATAAATTATACTGTTGATACTGATAATGCAGCTGTAGATAACTTTAAAGATTAGTGAAGATTTACTTTAAGAAACTCTAAAAGAGTTCTAATGTTTAGAGTTTAGTATGAATTTAATTTATTAGTAAAATAGATGAACTACAGTGAAGTTCAATATATAATAGTTTTAGATCAGAATATCATTTATATACACTGATGTAATATTATCAAGCAGATCTTATAGAGCTCAGTTGATATATTTCTGAAATATACTGAAAGTATTCACTAATTCAAAAAAGATTACTATTTATTCATATAATCTATAATATATATAAAAGACAGTTAGTCATTCATCACTCTCATTAATTCTTATTTTATAGAAGGCTGCAGAGATATCAAGCTTTATAAACTATTTTATTTTTTCTATTCATTCAAGCATTTCATTGATAAGTGAAAGAGAATATTGATCTTTTTATGTAATTTTGTTGAGTTCTCAGTAGTCAATACAGAATTATAAGTTTTCATCTAATTTTTTTATAAATAGTATGAATGCTGCAGTAGATGAATTGCTAATATAAATAAAGTCTTTATTCAGTAGTTTATTGAGCATTTTTTATAGAATAAAAAGCTCATTATATAATATACTGTAGAGAGAATCTCAGAATGATTGCAGATTCTTACTATCTTTTTTAATGAATTCAATTATATAATCTATATTATATTCTTAATAAGAGAGAAGCTTTTCAGCTGCTTCTTCATTAAATATATCTGCAAAGTCTCTGTACATTTCAGAGAGTTCTTTATAAGACTTTTTGAGATTCTTGAGCTCTAATTTTTCTAATATCTTCTTGATATTTAGACTGACTGTGTGACCATGCATGGAACTGGGACCAAATTTTTCCTCAGTTTCATTATTAGATATCTTAGTTCTGATCCCATATAGTATTTAGTAAATTAGTCACTTTACACTGTTTATATTATAAATCTAGTCTCAGATCATGTTTTATTAATAAATTAGTGATCCCAGTTCCATTTGATTCCATTTTACAAAATGGGACCAAATGGGACCATGATTTACCCTATATAGATTGGCAGCGATAGATTAGCAGTGATAGATTAGCAGTGGTAGATAGGTTGGCAGCGGTAGATAGGTTGGCAGCGGTAGGTAGGTTGGCAGCGGTAGGTAGGTTGGCAGCGGTAGGTAGGTTGGCAGCGATAGATTAGCAGTGATAGATAGATTAGCAGCAATAGATTAGCAGTGATAGATTAGCAGCAATAGATTAGCAGCGATAGATTAGCAGTGATAGATTAGCAGTGGTAGATAGGTTGGCAGCGGTAGATAGATTGGCAGTGGTAGATAGATTGGCAGCAGTAGATAGGTTGGCAGCGATAGATTAGCAGTGATAGATAGATTAGCAGCAATAGATTAGCAGTGGTAGATAGGTTGGCAGTGATAGATAGGTTGGCAGCAGTAGGTAGATTAGCAGCAATAGATTAGCAGCAATAGATTAGCAGCGATAGATTAGCAGTGATAGATTAGCAGTGATAGGTAGGTTGGCAGCAGTAGGTAGATTGGCAGTGGTAGATAGATTGGCAGCGGTAGGTAGGTTGGCAGCGATAGATTAGCAGTGATAGATAGATTAGCAGCAATAGATTAGCAGCGATAGATTAGCAGCGATAGATTAGCAGTGGTAGATAGATTGGCAGTGATAGATAGGTTGGCAGCGGTAGGTAGATTGGCAGCAGCGATAGATTAGCAGCGATAGGTAGGTTGGCAGCGGTATAGATTAGCAGTGGTAGATAGATTGGCAGTGGTAGATAGAGGATCTAATAGTGAGCCATCAGAGCATTGAGCACTAATACGGCAGCCTATAGTGACAAATGTGTCAAATGGGTTTTTTTGATGTTTTCCACTGTAATTACTTAATTCCACTTACAGACACTCATTGATAGAAATTTATACTAGAAAGCAATGCACCTTGATTCCTTCTCTAAGTACATTTAAAACAGTGAATTTATGTCATTATATTATCACGAGATATTATCACTAGATATCATCGCTAGATATCATCGCTAGATACCATCACTAGATATCATTGCTAGATATCATCATTGGCATCACTAAATACCATCACTAGATACCATCACTAGATATCATCGCTAGATATCATCGCTAGATATCATCGCTAGATATCATCGCTAGATATCATCGCTAGATACCATCACTAGATATTATCACTAGATATTATCACTAGATATTATCGCTAGATATCATTGTGAGATATTATCACAAGATATAGATATCATCGCGAGATATCACTGCCAGTATATATATATATATACTGTGGTTTCCACACTATGAGCTGGTGGTTGCAGTGTATAGATAATGGGTTCAGTGGCCACATCCACTGTGGGCCAGGATGTATATATATACATATCACTATGAGCACAATGATTCAACAAATGATTATGTTGACTTTTTGCTATGAATAATCTAGTTATTATAGTTCTAGCTTATTATATTTAGTGATGATATTCATGATGATATCTCGCGATGATATCTATATCTAGCGATGGTATCTAGCGATAATATCTAGTGATAATATCTAGCAATGATATCTAGCGATAATATCTAGCGATGATATCTAGCGATGATATCTAGCGATGATATCTAGCGATGATATCTAGCGATGATATCTAGCGATGGTATCTAGCGATAATATCTAGTGATAATATCTAGCAATGATATCTAGCGATAATATCTAGTGATGATATCTAGTGATGTGGTTCCCCACTATGCTGCGGCTGGCGGTCGCAGTGTATCAGTGGTGGGTTCAGTGGGCCACACCCACTGTGGGCCGGGCCACACCACCACACCCATGGGTATATATATCACTATGAGCACAACCATTTAACAAATGGTTATGTTGGCTTTTCACTATGGATAATCTAGTGATTATAGTGTTATCTTAT
This sequence comes from Histoplasma capsulatum G186AR, assembly GCF_000150115.1. Taxonomy (NCBI): domain Eukaryota; kingdom Fungi; phylum Ascomycota; class Eurotiomycetes; order Onygenales; family Ajellomycetaceae; genus Histoplasma; species Histoplasma capsulatum. Next base: position 3,765,675 of record NW_025544801.1, on the reverse strand, counting down.
CACAGTGATGATATATATTGAAGATGATATCTAGCAATGCATTGCTTTCTAATAATCCATTATCCATAAGCTCTATTCAATTACAAATAGAATGAATATGATAGGTGTGTGTACATTGTAACACTAGTATAAAAAACCCATTTGACACATTTGTCACTATAGGCTGCCGTGACTAAGCAAGATAGAGGTAATATCTCCATCAATCATATCATCAGATTAATGTATTATATAATCATCAGAATGGGATCAAACTTGAGTCAAAATCATGATCAGTCTCAGATCATGTTCTTGTTTTTAATAGTCAGTCACTTTATATAAAATATCAAGATTTTTTAGTTTCATTTCACTTATGTTTTAATAATTCTAGTCACTTTACACTCTCATTCTGATTCTGATTTTACTAAAATAATGCTAAGAAATGAACTGAAATCAAATCAAATCAAATCAAATATAAAATTCATGATTTCATCAGCCAGTCTATTGATATCTGTCATACTAGTAGCAAACATCTGAATATTCTTTTTCTTATATATTTGATAAATTAACAACTTGAATACTTTCACTGATATCTGAATAAGATCAGCAGTTCTATCAATATTCTTCTTATAGATATAATCATCTTCTGAGAAAATAAAGCAGCAGTTGTATACATCTAACAAGGTTTCAAATTCTGTAAGCTATAACAGACTGAGTATTAAGTTATATTCAAAATTCTGTACTTTGTATACAAAAATGCTCTTTTTTTTATATTCTTTTATATCAATATTGAATTTTATTATATTATAGAAGGCAGATTCTCTAGAGTCATCAAATTCACTCAGTTTATATAATTTAAGAAAAGAAATATATTGAAGCTTATACTTTTCTACTAGCTAAGTGTTTATAAAAATATAATAAAGAAAATCACTGTCTATTATTATATGTACATTGATTAAGCTATTTATAATAATAGAGATTATAATTATATCTGTTTGTATCTTCTGCTCAAATCTTCAGCTAGCTTTTTATTTCTTAAGCTTTTATCTATATTTTAGAGTAAGAGCTCTTTTTTTCTCTGTTCTTATTCATTCATAAGTGTAGTTGTATTCACTTATAATATAGAAATAGAAGCTACTGTATTGATATACTGATTTGTAAAATACTCTGACTTATTGCAATAAATACAGACATTTCAGATGATTTAATCAGTAATTTTTTATTCAGAAAAATCAGATATTTTTAATTGTTCTGTATTTATATAAAAGATTCAATTTATAATATCTATAGAGACAGCTGATGCAGTTGATATATTAGTAGATATATAGTTCTATCTATAATTATTACATCTTTCTTGAACAGTATTGAAGTATATAAAATTATTATTAAGTTGATATAAATAAGTGCAGTAGTGTAGTAATTTCGGCTTATTATTCTTTCAGAGTGTACATCACTCTCTATTATCAAGAATGATATACACTACTGCACTAGTTATTTTGTATAAAAAGAGCTGCAAAGCTTAGAAGCTTTGAGAAGCTTAAACAATTTTTGAATCATATCTGATAGTATATTTAAATCAAAAAAAGTATACACTTCTGAGAGTGTGATAATTTCATCTATAATATAAGTTGTAGTTATCATATCAGTGTGATTATCTCTATATTTAAAAACTTAATTGTATAAACAAGCAGTGAAGTTGAAACACTTCTGATTATAATATCAGTAGCAGATAACTCATCTCAAAATATAAAATAAGCTGAGAGTATAGAAAGACAGTGTAGAGATGAATGACAGTTCAAAAAACTACTCTATTTACAAGCTTAAGAAAAAGATATCAGTCAGTTGTATAATCAAGAGAATATTATTAAAAAATCACTTTATAAGAATAATATTCTTAAGATACAGAGAAAAGTATATAATTGATAATAATTACTATAAACATCTACAATCAACATTTATTTCTTGTATCTGAACTATAGAAAATACAACTAATCTCTGAAAATCTATAAAAAGCAGTATATAGAGCAGCAGCTTTCATACTCAAGAATGATAAGCTTCTCATCTGCAATATTTTATTGAAAGAGATTTTAGTGATGTATAATCTTTATTAGATAGAGCTTGAAGTACAGAAGAAATATCAGTATATAGAAGCTACTCAGTAATAAACAGTAAATACTATAAACTTTGTAGATAGTTTAATAAATATCAAAAATGAATGAGATACTCAGATAACTGATTTTCACTGAGAACTGAAATATATATATTATAAGACTGAACACTCAGCAACTCTCAAGATTTCACTGTATAGTTTAACTAGTTTATTCAATATTAATACTTCAGTAAATAACTCTGATTCAGTATATATAATATAAACAGTGCTTCTGAAGAATATACTACTTATTATAGAATATATCAAATCAGATAATCTATCTAATCTGTCATATTTTGATAATGAATATAAGAATAATACTGCTCTTAACTGATTGAATTGTATATATTTCCACTATTGTATAAAGTATAAGCTTATAGAATAACAATTCACTGAATTACAGTAGATCTTATATACAGCATCTATTCTTAGAGAAACAGTTAGATTTTTTTGAATAACAGTTAAGAAAATAAATACAAAGATATCTGATAAGTATAAACTACTGCAGATATAAAATAATTTCACAAAATGAATTCTATATAACTTTGAGAAATTGAATATTAAAAATAAGTATTATAAATATTTTGTGAAATACAAGTAAGAAGAAGATCTTGTGTTGTACTATATTTATTTTAGTTTGTATTATTTTGTAATAAATCAGAAGCTTCTAACATTGTTCTATTTGCAGATATTTATATATAGTTTGATATCTAAACTATATATTGAATAAAAGTGTCTTAATTTATAATTACAGACAGTAGAGTAAATGTACAAAATTCTACTTATAAAGAAATAAACAGATAAGCTGTGAAGATAAATAGAGAGAATATTGATAAATGCAAGAAAATTCATATCTATACTTATAGCATCATTATCAAGACACTCAGATGTAATGAATATTAATCTCAATACTATCATAAAAGCTTCAAAATCTTTCAAGAAGAATATATTAGAATAGATAATATAATGTTATGAGTATAGAATATATTTTCACTGCAGCTGACAGAATTATAATATAAGAGATTATTGAAGTTATCTGTAGAATAAAAAATTAAAAAACTAGATAGATCAGCAGAGCTGAAGATATTCACTGATTAACTATTAAAAATCTCTAAAATAAATAAATTATCTGTACTAAATAATTCTCTGAATTCTATAAGAGTTAAAGATAGACTGGCCGTGTGACCATGCATGGGACTGGGACCAAATTTTTCCTCAGTCCCATTATTAGATATCTTAGTCCTGGTCCCATATAGTGTTTAGCAAATTAGTCACTTTACACTGTTTATATTATAAATCTAGTCCCAGATCATGTTTTACTAATAAATTAGTGATTCTGATCCCATTTGGTCCCATTTTACAAAATGGGACCAAATGGGACCATGATTTACCCTATATAGGTTGGCAGCGATAGATAGGTTGGCAGCGGTAGGTAGGTTGGCAGCAGTAGGTAGGTTGGCGGCAATAGATTAGCAGCAATAGATTAGCAGCAATAGATTAGCAGCAATAGATTAGCAGCAATAGATTAGCAGTGATAGATAGGTTGGCAGCGGTAGGTAGATTGGCAGCAGTAGGTAGGTTGGCAGCAGTGGGTAGATTGGCAGCAGTGGGTAGGTTGGCAGCAGCACTAAGCAAGATAGAGGTAATATCTCCACCAATCATATCATCAGATTGATGTATTATATAATCATCAGAATGGGACCAAACTTGAGTCAAAATCATGATCAGTCCCAGATCATGTTCTGATTTTGATAGTCAGTCACTTTACATGGAATATCAAGATTTTTTAGTCCCATTTCACTCATGTTTTGATAATTCTAGTCACTTTACACTCCCATTCTGGTCCTGGTCCCACTAAAATCATGCCAAGAAATGGACTGGGACCAAACCAAACCAAACCAAATGTGTAATTCATGGTCCCAGCGGCCAGTCTAGTTAAAGATAAAATTGATGAAGAGATGAATACAGAAAAAGAAGTGAATAAATATCTAAATACTGTAGAACTGTATATACTGATGTATAAAGAGTATCTGAAATGAAAAAGAGAAGTGACAGTGAAAGTATTATTGAATATAAATACTTCAATGAAATATATCAGTGATTATATACTAATAAAATTGTCTGATGTATAATAAATAAAGAAATCTAAATAAATAAAGTTTTCAAATAATTGATATTTTATCTTATCTGTAAGAGTAAAGATACTCTTATACTTTAAGAAATAATCTTACTGTATCTGAATATATATACTTCTGAATATAGAATATAATCTGATTTTGAGATTTAATTGATTTCAGAAGTATAATCTCAGAATTTATTGATATATATATCATCTGTAGTTGATGAATTATAAAAATCAAGTTTATACAATACTATCTATAAATATAAGATACAGATTCCACACATTAGAAATAAAAGACTTGAATCTTATTACTCAATACTAAGTAAAATAAACACTGTATAAATCTTCAATTCAGAGTATTCTATATATTATAAAAAAATCTAAGACAGAGGAATTACTATCTGTAAAAGACTCTAAAAATAAAAAATATATAAAAATACTGTTTGAAAAATATAAAAAGATCTTCTAAATAAATCTTCTATCTTCTCTGCTGTCTGAAAAAGAATTTATTTATAAAATTGATATAGAAAATATAAAATCAATAAATCATAATATATATTCTCTATTGCAAATACATCTCAAGAAACTACAGTGGTAGATAGAAGAATTGTTGAAAAGAAATCTCATACAATTATTCTCTAGTATATAAGACTTCTCAGTTCTATTTGTTAAGAAATCAAATGAAGAATAATGTATATATATTAACTATTGAATGCTCAATAAACTCACTGTAAAGAATGAATATTCACTGCTGTAAATTCAGCAACAACTAGATACAGTAGAAAATATCTGATATCTGATGAAGATTAACTTACTTACAGAATATTGATAGATTTATATAGATAAACTGTCAGTACTTAAAATAGTGTTTAATATTTAATAAAAGAAATTTGAATTTCTTGTAATATCAATGAGACTTATAAACATCTCTGCAATCTTTCAAATAATAATAAATATAATTTTTACTAAGCAGAACAGCTGATTGTATCTTGTATATTTTGATAATATTTTAATCTTCTCAAACTCATATAAAAAGTATTTATAATATATAAATCAGATACTCACAACTCTGACAGAGTACAAGCTCTATACTAAATTATTAAAATATATATTTGATACAAAGAAGTTGAAGTTTATAGAACATCTTGTAGAAGAGAGTTATATATATTCAATTTCTGAAAAGATAAAGATTATCATAAAATGACTGAAATCTAGAAATGTATATTATATACATCAATTTCTGAGACTGACATTATACTATAGAAGATTTGTGAAGAACTTTGTATAAATTACAGCTCTGCTGTTGAATTTTTTTAAAAAAATAAATACTGAGCTGTATAAAAAGAAATTTCATTCAATTATCTGAAATATCTTCTGCAAAGAGATTTTTCTGAAATTAAAAGAGTATATAATGATATTTTCAGTACTTGTTCAACTGAATTGTATGAAACTCTTCATAATCAAAACAGATACATCAGAATAAGTTATTGAGTACTCTCTTTTATAAATGAAGAAGAATGATAAATTACACTCAGTAGTATATAATAATCAAAAGCTATCAGATGCAGAGTTTAACTATTCTATATATAAAAAAAAGCTTCTAGCAATTAAGTACACACTAGATCTATAAAATTGATATATCAATAATGAGTATATAATAACAGTGATTACTGATTATAAAAGTTTTATTTATTTACAAATAATAATCAAATTCTCTAAGCAACTGACACAATGAATATTAGAGTTTCAGACATATAATTTTCAAATCAAATATTAAAAAGAATCAGATACTATTATATCAGATGCTATAAATTATAGATCTAACTTTATAAAAAAAGGCTCAGTGAATGTAGTATAGAGAGAGTTTATACTGATAGCACTGAGAGATTGTGATAAAACAGAGTAATTGAAAGTCATAATTATCTGCTTGAGAGATGAAAATATATTGAATAATAAATATTTAGCAAAGATGATAGAAAAAATACTTTCAAAATTTAAACTTATAAAGTTGAAGAAAAATATTATGCTCTACTGCAATCTCAGTTACACTGAGATACTGTATTTTAAATCTCAGTTTCAATAAAATCTGATGAGTTATATACACAAGAAATTTGATTATTTAAAGAGTTCAGAACTTTTAGATATTCTGAAAGATTAAGTATACTGATCAAGTATAAAGAAAAATATTCAAATATATATATAAAAATATCTGAACTGTCAAATCTCTAAAAGCACAAGACAAAAGTTGAAGTATGAAAAAGTATAATATTAGATAGAAAATATAATTAAATTGTTTGAATATTGAGAAATAGATTTTATAGAAATATTATCACAAATATCAAATAGAAATCACTGAATAATAACAGCAGTTGATTATATCACAGAGTGATCAATTATATAAATGATATTAGAAGTAATGAAGAAAATCATTGCTAAATTTCTATATAATGATATCTATATTAGCTATAGTATACTCTATAAGATATTGACAGATAATGAGGCAAATCTTATAAGAGAAGTTATAAGATACTTCATTAAACAGTTGCAGACAAAGCATTGTACAACAATACTCTATTATTTTTATATAAATAAAAAAGTTGAATATTTAAACAGAATACTAGACAGTATACTGATGAAATATCTAATAAGAAAGTCTATAAAATTATAAGATAAATATTTTGAATAAATATTATTTATAATATAAGTTTATCAGTATACAGTTTTAAAGTATTCACTGTTCTATCTGCTTTATAGAGTATATTCATATATTTTAGAGAATATATAGAAACAGATAGAGAAGAAGATAGTAGTTGTAGATATAAAAGTAAAAATAAGAGAAATTAGTTATACTTAAGCAAAAGCAAATAAATTACTACTCAACTATATTATACAATTGAAAAAAATATAAAATTTATTAGTAAAAAAAATAAGTTTTACAGTGAGTACTTGAGTTCTTGTATATAATAAGAAATCTGAGAAATTCTAATCAAGATGATTTGAGCTGTACAAAATCTTTAAATCATATTCTTTTGAAATATATATTTTGAAGAAATCAGAGAGATGAATTCTATATAATTTTATCAATGACTTTTACTTTATAGAGATAAAAGTAAAAGATTTGAATGAGCTGTGATCATCTGCAGCACTATCATCAGTGTTAAAGAAAAAAAAGTTTATAATAGAAAAGCTCTGAAAAGTTAGAGAAATCATCAATATTTACAAACTGAATAATATCACTTACTTGAATCTCTTCACAATAATCAAAAAGAAATGAAAGAAAATAGAAAAAGTAGATATATAATACACACTGATAAGTGATAAGACTGTTGCTGACTGTATGATATTGTAATATAAACAGCAGATATAATACAGTCAGAGATGAGTTTGAGACAGCTGATCAACACATAAATCAGATTATAAAAATAAAAAAAATTCAGATAAGAATTCAACTATCTATATTAATTTAAATACAGAGATTTTAGAGAATAAACTGTCAGAAATATCAGCAGATGCACTGAATCAAATCAATTCAATATTTGAAAATACTCAGAAATTAAATGAGATTAATTTCAATGAGCTATTTACTATAGTTATCTGAGCTTGCAAAGAAAGACAGTATAATGCACAGAAATAGAATACTTTTATTAAAAGATATAAAATCTGCTGCATCTAATTATCAAAGTATAGAATCAGTAAAAAATCATATAAAATTAATATCAGATAAAAAGAAGAAAAAGAGAAAAAAGAAATCAGAAAAAAAATCTATTTACACACAGCTCTAGTAATCATTATAAAAGCTTCACTCAATTTCTAAAAATATAAGAATATTATAAAATAAAGAAAAAGAAAAAGATATACATCAATAAAATACTCAAGCTCAATATTTTCAGAAATAATTTATATATAATAAAAATTAAAACTTGATCTGTATCAAAAATTTCAAGATTTCAAAGTGAATGTATAGAAGTACAGAGTATATCTTCATCTTACAAAAAGTCTGATATACTGATTTAATATCTTCAATAAAGAAATTTATAGAAAGCTCAATAAAACAATGAAAATACATATACAGAGAAAAATCAATCAGAATAAAAGAGAGTGAAATGAAAATAGATAAAGTGATGAAGCAGATATCTGAGCCTCTATAAAAATAAATGATGAATATTTATCTAATAGAAAGTGAAGAAAAAGAAGAAAGAATAAAAATAGAAGTGAGAGTGAAGAAAAATGAATAAATTGTAAGAGAATTGAAGACAGAAGCAGTAATAGATATATATAAAATAATATCTAAAATAACTATAAAGTATTAGCAGTTATTATAATGTAAAGAAAAAAATATATATTTACTGAAAGAATAGAAACTTCTCTTGAAGCTTCACAAACAATTACAACAGAGACAGAGATAATCAATGAAATAATTATATATAGAAAATAGAATATAAAATTGAAATAAATCTTTGCTGCATGCACAATTTATATAAAAAACAGATATATACTCATTTCAAATATAAAAAAATGCTATATCATCATTCAAACTACTCTGTATATATATATTCTTTCTATAAATAATCAGTTCAGAAGTTATATATCAATATAAAGAATAATAATATTTATCTGATAAGCTGAAAATATATGAAAATAAGAGAGTAATACAAAAACTGATATGAATAAATATAATACAGAGATCTTCATCTGCTATAATTTTAATAATACAGAGACTCTGAATAATTTCATCTACAACAAGTCAAAATAAAATTTATAAATGAAAAGAGAAGTATTGTATATACTTGATACAATCTGTTTAAACAACAGTATTTTCTCTGAAATATATAAAATTGCTAAATATTTTGTACTTGCTTTAAGTAAAAGATGCAATCAATAAATAGCTAGTAAAACAGATTATATTGTACAAAATTTATATATAAAAATATGTTTTTTTGAAAGCAGTGAGTATAGAAGAAGAATATGAGAGATAAAAAGAGAAACTGCTGAAGATATACAACATCTCTAAAAGAATAAGTAAAAGCAAGAAATCAGTGTGAAAAAAGAAAAGAGAATTGATATAAACAGAAGAGATAGAATTGAGAGCAGTAGAGAAAGTACAGATAGTAGAAGAGACAGAGACAGCAGAGAAAACAAAGATAGCAGAGAAAATAGAGATATAAATGAGAGTAGAAAGAACAGTAATAGAAGATAATATAAGAGCATCTGTCATTATATTATTATTATAAGCATTATTATCACTGCTCACATTTATATCAGCAATCTCATCAACTGCTTCACTTATATTTTCATTATTAATCAAGATATTTATATTATTATCATCACATTTAATTCTCATAACATTGTTAGATGCAATCTTCTCAACAGAAGTGAGATTATATAAAAAGAGACTATCAGAAGAGAAGTTTAGATAATTATAAATCAGATATATATTCTGACAATGAGAAGTAGAAGTTAGCAATAATTAGCAATTACAAAAGTTATTGATTTGCAGTCAAATTAGCTTTTAATAAGATTTGATTGATGAGAATTTATCAATAAATCAGCTGATACAATTAGAATAATATAAACTGCAATAATCAGATGCTATATTGTAGAACAGAGAAGGCTAGATAATTTGATAGAATAGAATAGATGTATAGAATAATCAAAAACAAGACAGAGAAGATTAAATAAAGAGATGTGAGTGAATGAATAGAATGAGATAGTTGTAAATGTGGTATGATTAGTAATGAGACAGTATTATTGTAATTCAAAAGTTGCTTGAGCTTCTCAAAGCTTCTAAGCTTTGCAGCTCTTCTTATACAAAATAACTAGTGCAATAGTGTACACTATTCTTGATAATAGAGAGTGGTGTATACTTCAGAAGAATAATAAGCTGAAATTACTATATTCTCCTCTATTAAATTCATCTACACTCTTATGACAATGTTCTGTCATTCACACTCATCTTTGTAATATGTTATCTCTGAAATATTTATAGTGTGTGTTTATCAAGCTCTTGTTGTGATCATGCATTGTCTAACTCAAAATAGTAAAACACTCTTACTTTATATATACAAGAATTTCTATCACAACAATGCTATCTCATTACTAATCATATTATATTCACAACTATTCTATTCTATTTATTTACTCACATTTCTTTATTCAATCTTCTCTGTCTTATTTTTGATTGTTCTATATATCTATTCTATTCTATCAAATCATCTAGTTCTCTCTGTTCTATAATATAATATCTAATTATTATAGTTCATATCATTCTAGTTATATCAATCAATCTACTGATAAGTTCTTATCAATTAAATCTTATCAAAAGCTAATTTGACTGCAAATCAATGACTTTTGTAATTGCTAATCATTGCTAGCTTCTATTTCTTATTATCAGAGTATATATCTGACTCACAATTGTTCAAATTTTTCTTTCAATGACTCTCTCTTATATAATCTTACTTCTGTTGAGAAGATCACATCTGATAATATTATAGAGATTGAATATAATAATAATAATATAGACATTTTGATTAATAATAAAAATATGAGTGAAGCAGTTGATGAGATTGCTGATGCAGATATAAGCAATAATAACAGTGCTTATAATAATAATATAATGATAAATACTCTTATATTATCTTCTGTTGCTGCTCTCTCTGTCTCTGTTTATATCTTTATCTTCTCTGCTGTTTTTATCTTCTCTACTGTCTCTGTCTTTTTCACTGTTTATACTTTCTCTACTGTCTTCAATTCTATCTCTTCTGCTTATATCAATTTCTCTCTCTTCTTTTATACTGATTTTTTGCTTTCATCTACTTTCTTAAAGATATTGTATATCTTCAGCAGTTTTTCTCTTTATCTCTTACACTCTTCTTCTACACTCACTGCTTTCAAAAAAATATATTTTTATATATAAGTTTTATATAATATAATTCATTTCACTAGCTATTCATCAGTTGTATTTCTTGCTTGAAGTAAGTATGAAATATTTAGCAATTTTATATATTTCAGAGAAAACACTGTTATTTAAACAGATTGTATCAAATATATACAATATTCTCTTCTTTATTTATAAATTTTATTTTAACTTATTGTAGATGAAATTGTTCAGAATCTCTGTATTGTTAAAATTATAATAGATGAAAATTTCTATATTATATTCACTCATATCAGTTTTTATATTGCTCTCTTATTTTTATATGCTTTCAACTTATCAGATAAATATTATTATTCTTTATATTGATATATAACTTCTGAACTAATTATTTATAGAAAGAATATATATATACAGAGTAGTTTAAATGATAATATAGTACTTTTTTATACTTAAGATGAGTATATATCTATTTCTTGTGTGAGTTGTATGTGTGATAAAGACTTATTTCAATTTTATATTCTGTCTTCTGTATATAACTGTTCTGTTGACTGTCTCTGTTTCTGTTACAATTATTTATAAAGCTTCAAAAAGAGTTTCTATTCTTTCAGTAAGTATACACTCTTTTCTTTATATTATAATGACTGTTAATACTTTATAGTTATTTCAGATATCATTCTGTGTATATCTATTATTGCTTCTATCTCTGATTTTCTTATAATTTATTCATTTTTTTTCACTTTCATTTCTACTCTCACTCTTTCTTCTCTTTCTTCACTTTCTATTAGATAAATATCTGTTATTTATTCTTATAGAGATTCAGATATTCACTTCACTGCTTTACTCATTTCTGTTTTATTTTTTTTCACTCTGATTAATTTTTCTCTATGTATATATTTTCATTGTTTTATTGAGCTTTCTGTGAATTTTTTCATTGAAGATATTGAATCAATATATCAGACTCTTTATAAGACAGAGATATACTCTATATGTGGTTCAAAGGTTGCTTGAGCTTCTCAAAGCTTCTAAGCTTTGCAGCTTCTCTTATATGAAATAACTAGTGTGGTAGTGTACACCATCCTTGATAATAGAGGGTGGCATACACCATGGAAGAATAATAAGCTGAAATTACTACATCCTCCTCTATCAAATCTGTCTATATCCTTGTGATGATGTTCTGCTGTCCACATCCATCTTTGCAGTGCACTATTTCTGAAGCATTTGTAGCACACATTCATCAAGCTCTTATTGTAATCATGTGTTGTCTAACCCAAAATGGTAAGACACCCTCACTTCATATGCACAAGAATTTCTATCACAACAACATCATCTCATCACTAACCACACTATGTTTGCAACTATCCCATTCTATTTGTTTGCTCACATCTGTTTGTTTGACCTTCTCTGCCTTGTTTTCAATTGTTCTATATATCTATCTTATTCTATCAAATGTCTAGCCCTCTCTGTTCTATAATATAACATCTGATCATCATGGTTCACACTGTTCTAGTCACATCAGCTGATCTACTGATAAGTTCTCATCAATCAAATCTTGTCAAAAGCTAATTTGACTGTGAATTGATGGCTTTCACAGTTGCTAATCATTGCTAATTGTTGCTAGCTTCTACTTCTTATTGTCAGAGTGCACATCTGATTTGTGATTGTTCAAGCTTCTCTTTCAATGACCCTCTCTTGCATAATCTTGCTTCTGTTGAGAAGGTCATGTCTGACACTGTTGTGAGGGTCAGACATGATGATAATAACATGAATGTCTTGACTAATGATGAAAACATAGGTGAAGCAGTTGGCAAGGTTGCTGGTGTGGATGTGAGCAGTGATGGTGATGCTTATGATGATGATGTGATGGTGGATGCCTCCATGTTATCTTCTATTGCTGCTCTCTCTGTCTCTGTTTGTGTTTCTATCTCCTCTGCTGTCTCTGCCTTCTCTGCTGTCTCTGCCTCTTCCACTGTCTGTGCTTCTTCTGCTGCTCTCAATTCTACCTCTCCTGTCCATATCAATCCCCCTCTCTTCTCTCATACTGATTCCTCACTTTCATCCACCCTCTTAGAGGCATTGTGTATCTTCAGTGGCTCTCTTCTTTATCCCTCATACCTCTCTTCTGCACCCACTGCTTTCAAAAAAATGCATTTTCATACACAAGTTTTGTATGATATGATTCATTTCACTAGCTATTCATCAGTCACATCTCTTGCTTGAAGTAAGTATAAAATGTTTAGCAATCTTATACATTTCAGAGAAAACACTGTCATTTGAACAGATTGTGCTGAGTGTATGCAATACTCTTCTCTTTGTTTATGAATTTTATTTTGACTTGTTATAGATGAAATTGTTCAGAGTCTCCATATCATTGAGATTATAACAGATAAAGATCTCTGCATTATATTCACTCATACTAGTTTTTGCATCACTCTCTTGTCTTTGTGTACTTTCAGCTTATCAGATGAATGCTATTGTTCTTTGTATTGATATATAACTTTCAAACTGATCATTTATAGAAAGAATATATATGTGCAGAGTAGTTTGAATGGTGATGTAGCACTTTTTTATACTCAGAGTGAGTATATGCCTGTTTCTTATGTGGGTTGTGTGTGTGGCAAAGACTCATTCCAATTTTGTATTCTGTCTTCTATACATGATCATTCTGTTGACTGTCTCTGCCTCTATTGTAATTGTTTATGAAGCTTCAAGAGAAGTTTCTGTTCTTTCAGTAAGTGTATACTCTTTTCTTTGTGTTATGATGGCTGCTAATACTTTATAGTTGCTTTGAATACCACTCTGTGTATGCCTATTGCTGCTCTCATCTTCAATTCTTTTGTGACTTATTCATTCTTCTCTGCTTCTGCTTTCACTCCCATTCTTTCATCTCTTTCTCTGCTTTCTGTTGAGCAAGCATCTGTCATTTATTTTTGTAGAGATTCAGATGTCTGCTCCACTGTTTTATCTGCTCTCATCTTACCCTCTTCTACTCTGATTGATTTTTCTCCATGTATATATTTCTATTGTTTTATTGAGCTTTCTATGAATCTTCTCATTGGGGATATCAAATCAGTATGTCAGGCTCTTTGTGAGGTGGAGGTGTGCTCTGCACTTCTACATACTTGCCTTGAGATCTTGAAGTCCTTGACACAGGCTGAGTTTTAATTTTTATTGTATATGAATTGTTTCTGAGGGTGTTGAGCTGGGGTGTTTTGTTGATGTGCACCTTTTTCTTTTCTTTGTTCTTGTGATATCTATGTATTTTTAGAAATTGAGTGAAGCTCTTGCAGTAGTCACTAGAGCTGTGTGTGAATAGATCTTTTTTCTGACTTTCTTTTTCCCTTTCTTTTCTTCTTATCTGATATCAATCTCACATGACCTTTTATCAGTTCTACACTTTGATAACCAGATGCAGCAGATCTCATATCTTTCAATGAGAGTGTTCTGTCTCCATATATTATACTGTCTCTCTTCACAAGCTCAGATAACTACAGTGAATAGTTCATTGAAACTAATCTTATCTGATCTCTGAGTGTCTTCAGATGCTGCAATGGCTTGATTCAGTGTGTCTGCTGACATTTCTGACAGTTCATTCTCTGAGATCTCTGTGCTCAAGCTAGTATAGACAGTCAAATCCCTATCTGAATCTCTTTTGTTCTTGCAATCTGACCCACATGTTGATCAGCTGCCTTGAGCTTGCCCTCAACCACATTGCATCCACTGTCTATATTGCAATATTGTACAGCCAGCAACAGTCTTATCACTTATCAGCACATGCTGTATGCTCACTTTTTTCATTTCCTCTCATTTCTTTTTGATTATTGTGAAGAGGTCTGAGTAAGTGATATCATTCAATTTATAAGTGTTGATGATTTCTCTAACTTCTCAGAGCTTTTCTATTGTAAATTCTCTTTTCTTCAATGCTGATGATAGTGCTGCAGATGATCACAGCTCATTTGAATCTTTTACTTTTGCCTCTATAAGATGAGAGTCATTGATGAGATTGTGTAGAATCCACCCCTCTGATTCCTCCAAAGTGTATGTTTCAAGAGGGTGTGATTTGAGGATTTTGTACAGCTCAAACCATCTTAATTGAAACTTCTCAGATCTCTCATTGCATACAAGAACTCAAGTGCTCACTGTGAGGCTCATTTCTTTTACTAGTGAGTCTTGTATTCTTTTTGATTGTATAGCACAGTTGAGCAGTAATTCATTTGCTTTTGCTTGAATATGACTAACTTCTCTCACTCTTGCTTCCATGTCTGCAACTGCTACCTTCTTCTCTATCTACTTCTGTGTATTCTCTGAGATACACAGATGTACTCTATAGAGCAGATAGAACAGCAAACACTTTGAGACTGTATACTGATAAACTTATATTGCAAATAATACTTGTCCAAGATATTCATCTCATAATCTTGTAGACTTCCCCACTAGATATTTTGTCAGCATGCTGCCTAGTATTCCATTCAAGCATTCAACTTTTCCATTTGTATGAGGGTGATAGAGTGTTGTCATGTGATGCTTTGTCTGCAACTGTTTGATGAAGTGCCTCACAGCTTCTTCCATGAGATTTGCCTCATTATCTGTCAATATCTCATGGGGCATACTATAGCTAATATAGATATCATCATGTAGAAACTTAGCAATGATTTCCTCTGTCACTTCTGGCACCACTTGTGTGATTGACCACTCTGTGATGTAATCAACTGCTGTTATTATCCAGCAGTTCCCATTTGACATTCATGGTAATACTTCTATAAAATCTATCCCTCAATGTTCAAATGGCTTAATTGTACTTTCTATCTGATGTTGTGCTCTTTCACACTCCAACTCTTGTTTTGTGCCCTTAGAGACTTGACAGTTCAGACATTCTCATGTGTATGTCTGAATATCTTCCTTCATATTTGATCAGTATGCTCAATCTTTCAGAACATCTAAGAGTTCTGAACTCTCTAAGTGGCTGAACTTCTTGTGTATACAACTCATCAGATCTCATCAAAACTGAGACTCAAGATACAGTGTCTCAGCATAATCAAGATTGCAGTAGAGCACAACATCTTTCTTCAACTTTGCAAGTTTGAATTTCAGAAGTATTTCTTCTACCACCTTTGCTAGACATTTATCATCTGATACACTTCCATCTCTCAAGCAGATGATTATAGCTTCCAATCACTCTGCCTTGTCACAATCCCTCAGTGTCATCAGCATAAGCTCTCTCTGCATCACATTTGCTGAGCCTTCTTTTATGAAGTCAGATCTACAACTTATAGCATCTGATACAATAGCATTCAACTCTTTTCAGTATTTGATTTGAAGATTATACATCTGGAACTCTGATATTCATCATGCCAGTCACTTAGAGGGTTTGATTGTCATTTGCAAATAAATAAGACTTTCATGATCAGTGATCACTGTTGTCATATGCTCATTGTTGATATATCAATCTTATAGACCTAGTGTGTGCTTGATCACTAGAAGCTCCTTCTCATGCACAGAATAGTTAAGCTCTGTGTCTGATAGCTTTCAGTCATTGTATGCTACTGAGTGTAATTTGTCATCCTTCTTCACTTGTAAGAGAAAGTACTCAATGGCTCATTCTGATGCATCTGTTTTGATTGTGAAGGATTTCATACAATTCAGTTGAACAAGCACTGAAGATGTTGTCATATACTCTCTTAATTTCAGAAAGGCCTCTTTGTAGAAGATGTTTCAGATGATCAAATAAAATTTCTTCTTGTGCAGCTCAGTGTCTGTCTTCTTAAGAAGATCTGACAGCAGAGCTGTGATTTGTGTGAAGTTCTTCATAAATCTTCTATAGTATAATGCCAGTCCCAGAAATTGGTGTATGTGGTGTATATTTCTAGACCTCAGCCATTTTGTGATAACCTCTATTTTTTCAGAAATTGAGTGTATACAACCCTCTTTCATAAGATGTTCTATGAACTTCAACTTCTTTGTATCAAACATGTATTTTGATGATTTAGTGTAGAGCTTATGCTCTGCCAGAGTTGTGAGCATCTGATCTATATATTGTAGATGCTCTTCATACAAGTTTGAGAAGATTAAAATATCATCAAGATATATGAGACACAATTGGCTGTTCTGCTTAGTGAGAATTGTATTTATTATCATTTGAAAGATTGCAGGGGCATTTGTAAGCCTCATTGACATTGCAAGAAATTCAAATTTCCTTCATTGAGTATTAAACACTGTTTTGAGCACTGACAGTTTATCTATGCAAATCTGTCAATATTCTGTGAGCAAGTCAATCTTCATCAGATATCAGGCATTCTCTACTGTATCTAGTTGTTGCTGAATTTATAGCAGTAGATATTCATTCTTTACAGTGAGTTTATTGAGCATTCAATAGTCAATGCATATACACTATTCTTCATTTGATTTCTTAGTGAATAGGACTGAAAAGCCCCATGCACTAGAGGATGATTGTATGAGACCTCTCTTCAACAATTCTTCTATCTGCTGCTGTAGTTTCTTGAGATGTGTTTGCAATAGAGAGTATATGTTGCAATTTATTGGTTTCACATCCTCTGTATCAATCTTATGAATGAATTCTCTTTTGAGTGGCAGAGAAGATGAGAGGTTCATTCAGAAGACCTTCTTATACTTTTCAAGCAGTGTCTTCATATACTTTTCATTTTTAGAGTCTTTCACAGACAGCAATTCCTCTGTCTTAGATTCTTTTATGATGTATAGAATGCTCTGAGTTGAAGGTTTATACAGTGCTTGCTTTGCTTGATATTGAATGATGAGGTTCAAATCTTCTGTCTCTGATGCATGGAATCTGCATCTCATATTTATAAGTAGTATCATATAAACTTGATTCTTACAATCTGTCAACTGTATATAATATATATACCAATGAATTCTGAGATCATACTTCTGAAACCAATCAAGCTTCAAAATCAGATTGTATTCTACATCTGAAAGCATGCACACTCAGATGCAGCAAGATCATCTCTCAAAATGCAAGAGCATCTTTACCCTTGTGGATGAGATAAGGTATTGATTGTTTAAAAGCTTTACTCATTTAGATTCCTTCACTCATTGTACATCAGACAATCTTGTTAGTATATAATCACTGATATACTTTGTTGAAGCATCTGTGTCCAATAATACTTTCACTGCCACTTCTCTTTTCCACCTCAGATACTCTTTATATATCAGTGTATGTGATTCTATAGTGTTCAGATGCTTGTCTGCTTCTTCTTCTACACTCATCTCTTCATCAATCTTATCTTCAGCTCTTATAGAATTCAGAGAATCATCTAATGCAGACAACTCATTCACTTCAGAGGTCTTCAGCAGTTGATCAGTAAGCATCTCTGACTCTGCTGATCTGTCTAGTTTTTTAATTCCTTGTTCTATAAATGACTTCAACAATCCCTTGTATTATGATTCTGTCAGCTGCAGTGAAAGCATGCTCTGTGCTTGCAACACCATACCACCCACTCTGATGAGTTCTTCTTGAGAGGTTTTGAAGCTTTCATAATAGTGTTGAGATTGATATTCATCATATCTAAGTGTCTCAGTGGTGGTGCTGTGGGTGTAGATGTGGATCTTCTTGTATTCATCAACATTTCCTCTACTTGTCTTTGCAGCTTACCTGCTTATTCCCTTGTGAGTAGAGTCTCATATGCTTGCTCTACTGTCAGTGGTTGTGGGATAAGACACTTTTATTTGATATATAGCTCAGATATTAAACTGTGTATAAATATCTGTAAACAGAAAGATGTCAGAAGCTTCTGATTCATTGCAAGATAACACAAGCTGAAATGGATATAGTATGATGCAAGGTCTTCTTTTTACTTGCATTTCATGAAGTGTTTATAATACTTATCTTTAGCATTCAACTTCTTGAAGTTATGCAGAATTCATCTTGTGAAATCATTTCATATCTGTAGTAGCTCATATTTGTCAGACATCTCTGCATTTATTTTCTCAGCTGTTATTCAAAGAAATCTAGCTATTTCTCTAAGAATAGATGCTGTGTGTAAGACCTGCTGTAATTCAGTGGGTTGTTGTTCTATAAGCTCATGCTTCATATAATAATGGAAATGTATACAACCCAATCAGTTAAGAGCAGTATTATTCTTACATTTGTCATCAAAGCATGGTGGATTAGATAGATTGTCTGGCTTGATATATTCTGTGATGAATGATGTATCCTCTGAGAGTACTGTTTGTATCATATATGCTGGGTCAGAGTCATTTGCTGAAGTGTTAATATTGAATGAGTTAGTTAAGTTATATGATGGAATCTTGAGAGTTGCTGAATGTTCAGTCTCATAATATACATATTTCAGTTCTCAGTGAAGGTCAGCTATCTGAGTGTCTTGTTCATTTTTGATGTTTGCTAAGCTATCTGCAAAGTTTATAGTATCTGCTGCTTATTGCTGAGTAGTTTTCATACACTGATGTTTCTTCTGTACTTCAAGCTCTGTCTGATAAAGATTATACATTGCTAGAATCTCTTCCAACAAGATGTTGTGGATGAGAAACTTGTCATTCTTGAGTGTGAGAGCTGCTGCTCTATGTACTGCTTCATATAGACCTTTGAAGACTAGTTGCATTTTCTGTGATTTGAGTATGAGAGATGAGTGTTGATTGTAGATGTCTATAATGATTATCATCAATTGTATGCTTTTCTCTGTGTCTTAAGAATATTGTTCTTATAAAGTGATTTCTTGATAATATTCTCTTGATTGTACAACTGACTGACATCTTCTTCTTAAGCTTGTGAGTAGAGTGGTTCTTTGAACCATTGTCCACCTCTACACTGCCTTTCTACACTCTCAGCTTGCTTTATATTTTGGGGTGAGTTATCTGCTACCAACATTGCAATTGAAAGTATTCTGACTTCACTGCTTGTTCATACAATCAAGTCCTCAAGCATAGAAATGACCACACTGACATGATAACTATAACTCACATTGTAGATGGAATTATCACACCCCCAGAAGTGTATGCTCTCTTTGATTTAGACATGCTATCAGATGTGGTTCAAAGGTTGCTTGAGCTTCTCAAAGCTTCTAAGCTTTGCAGCTCCTCTTATACAAAATAACTAGTGCAGTAGCATACACCATTCTTGATAATAGAGGGTGGCGTACGCCACGGAAGAATAATAAGCCGAAATTACTACATATACTTCTATATATTTATCTTGAGATCTTGAAGTTCTTGATACAGACTGAGTTTTAATTTTTATTGTATACAAATTATTTCTGAAGATATTAAGCTTGAGTGTTTTATTGATATACATCTTTTTCTTTTTCTTTATTTTATAATATTTTTGTATTTTTAAAAATCAGATAAAGTTTTTGTAGCAGTTATTAGAGCTGTATATAAATAGATTTTTTTTCTAACTTCTTTTTTCTCTTCCTCTTCTTTTTATCTGATATTAATCTTATATAATCTTTTATCAGTTCTATATTTTGATAATCAGATGCAGCAGATTTTATATTTTTCAATGAAAATATTCTATTTTTATATATTATACTGTTTCTCTTTATAAGTTCAGATAACTACAGTGAATAATTTATTGAAACTAATCTCATTCAATCTCTGAGTATTTTCAGATATCAAATTAATTTGATTCAGTGTGTCTGCTGATATTTCTGACAGTTCATTCTCTGAAATCTTTATATTTAAACTAGTATAGATAGTTAAATTTTTATCTGAATCTTTTTTATTCTTACAATCTGATTTATATATTGATCAGCTGTCTTGAGCTCATCTTTAACTGTATTATATTTACTATTTATATCACAATATCATACAGCCAGCAACAGTCTCATCACTTATCAGTATATACTATATACTCACTTTTTTCATTTTCTCTTATTTCTTTTTAATTATTGTGAAGAGATCTGAGTAAGTGATATTATTCAGTTTATAAATATTGATGATTTCTCTAACTTTTCAGAGCTTTTCTATTATAAGCTCTCTTTTCTTCAATACTGATGATAGTGCTGTAGATGACTACAGTTTATTCAGATCTTTCACTTTCATTTCTATAAGATAAAAGTTATTGATGAGATTGTATAGAATTCATTCCTCTGATTTTTTCAAAGTATATATTTCAAAAGAATATGATTTGAGAATTTTGTACAGCTCAAATTATCTTGATTGAAATTTTTTAGATTTCTTATTGTATACAAGAACTTAAGTATTCACTGTGAGACTCATTTCTTTTACTAGTGAGTTTTATATTCTTTTCAATTGTATAATGTAGTTGAGTAGTAATTCATTTGCTTTTATTCAGATATAACTAATTTCTCTTATTTTTATTTTTATATTTATAATCACTATCTTCTTCTCTATCTGCTTCTGTGTATTCTCTGAGATATATAGATGTATCTTATAAAATAGATAGAACAGTAAATACTTTGAAACTGTATACTGATGAATTTACATTGTAAATAATACTTATTCAAAATATTTATTTTATAATTTTATGAGCTTCTTCACTAGATATTTCATCAGTATACTGTCTAATATTTTATTCAAGTATTCAACTTTTTTATTTATATAAAAATAATAAAATATTATTGTGCAATATTTTATCTGCAATTGTTTGACAAAGTGTCTTATAGCTTCTCTTACAAGATTTGTCTCATTATCTGTTAATATTTCATGAGATATACTATAGCTAATATAGATATTATTATATAGAAATTTAGCAATGATTTTCTCTATCACTTCTGATACTGTTTATACAATTGACCACTCTGTGGTGTAATCAACTGCTGTTATTATTCAGTGATTTTCATTTGATATTTATAGTAATATTTCTATAAAATCTATCTCTCAATATTCAAACAGTTTAATCATATTTTCTATCTGATATTGTGCTCTTTCATACTTCAACTTTTATCTTACACTCTTAGAGATTTGACAGTTCAGATATTTTTATATATATATCTGAATATTTTTCTTTATATTTAATCAGTATACTTAATCTTTCAGAATATCTAAGAGTTCTGAATTTCTTAAATGACTGAATTTCTTATGCATACAATTTATCAGATCTCATCAAAACTGAGATTTAAGATACAGTGTCTCAGTATAATCAAGATCACAGTAGAGTACAATATCTTTCTCTAACTTTATAAGCTTAAATTTCAGAAGTATTTCTTCTATCATCTTTGCTAGATATTTATTATTCAATACACTTTCATCTCTCAAACAGATGATTATAGTTTTCAATTACTCTGTTTTATTATAATCTCTTAGTACTATCAGTATAAGCTTTCTCTATATTATATTCACTGAATCTTTTTTTATAAAGTCAGATCTATAACTTATAATATCTGATATAATAATATTCAATTCTTTTCAGTATTTGATTTGAAGATCATATATCTGAAACTCTGATATTCATCATATCAGTCATTTAGAGAATTTGATTATTATTTACAAATAAATAAGACTTTTATAGTCAGTAATCACCATTGTTGTATATTTATTGTTGATATATTGATTTCATAAATCTAATATATACTTAATTACTAGAAGCTTCTTCTCATATATAGAATAGTTAAGCTCTGCATTCAATAGCTTTCAGTCATTATATACTACTAAATATAATTTATCATTCTCTTTTATTTGTAAGAGGAAGTATTCAATAGTTTATTCTGATGCATCTGTTTTAATTATAAAGAGTTTCATATAATTCAGTTGAATAAGTACTGAGAATGTTATTATATACTTTTTTAATTTCAGAAAGATCTCTTTACAGAAGATATTTCAGATAATTAAATAAAATTTCTTTTTATACAGCTCAGTATTTATTTTCTTAAAAAAATTCAATAGTAAAACTGTAATTTATATAAAGTTCTTCATAAATCTTCTGTAGTATAATACCAGTCTCAGAAATTGATATATATAGTATATATTTCTAAGTTTTAATTATTTCACAATAATCTTCATCTTTTCAGAGATTGAGTATATACAACCCTCTTTTACAAGATGTTCTACAAACTTCAACTTCTTTATATTAAATATATATTTTGATGATTTAATATAGAGTTTGTACTCTGTCAGAGTTATAAGCATCTGATCTATATATTATAGATACTTTTTATATAAGTTCAAGAAGATTAAAATATTATCAAGATATATAAAATATGATCAGCTGTTCTGCTTAGTAAGAATTATATTTATTATTATTTAAAAAATTACAGAGGCATTTATAAATCTCATTGATATCATAAAAAATTCAAATTTTTTTCATTGAATATTAAACACTGTTTTGAATACTGACAGTTTATTTATATAAATCTGTCAATATTCTATAAGTAAGTCAATCTTCATCAGATATCAGATATTTTCTATTATATCTAGTTGTTGCTAAATTTACAGCAGCAGATATTCATTTTTTATAGTAAGCTTATTGAGTACTCAATAGTTAATATATATACATCATTCTCTATTCAGTTTCTTAGTAAATAGAACTGAAAAGTCTCACATACTAGAGAATAATTATATAAGACTTCTCTTCAACAATTCTTTTATCTGTCACTGTAGTTTCTCAAGATATATTTGCAATAAAAGATATATATTGCAATTTATTGATTTTATATTCTCTGTATCAATCTTATAAATGAATTTTTTTTTGAATGATAGAGAAGACAGAAGATTCATTCAGAAGATTTTCTTATACTTTTTAAATAATATTTTTATATACTTTTTATTTTTAGAGTCTTTCACAGACAGTAATTTCTCTGTCTTAGATTCTTTTATAATATATAGAATACTCTGAGTTGAAGGTTTACACAGTGTTTGCTTTGTTTAATATTAAATAATGAGATTCAAATCTTCTATTTCTGATATACAGAACCTGCATCTTATATTTATAAATAGTATTATATAAATTTGATTTTTATAATTCATCAATTGTAGATGATATATATATCAATGAATTCTGAGATTATACTTCTGAAATCAATCAAGCTTTAAGATCAGATTATATTCTACATTCAGAAGTATATATACTCAGATACAGTAAGATTATTTCTTAAAGTATAAAAGTATTTTTACTCTCACAGATAAGATAAGATATTAATTATTTGAAAGCTTTATTTATTTTAATTTCTTTATTTATTGTATATCAGATAATCTTATTAGTATATAATCACTGATATATTTCATTAAAGTATCTGTGTTCAATAACACTTTTACTGTCACTTCTCTTTTTTATCTCAGATATTTTTTATATATCAGTGTATACAGTTCTATAGTATTCAGATGCTTATCTGCTTTTTCTTTTATATTTATCTTTTTATCAATTTTATCTTTAGCTTTTATAGAATTCAGAGAATCATCTAATACAGACAATTTATTTATTTCAGAGATTTTTAATAATTGATTAATAAACATCTCTGACTCTGCTGATCTATCTAATTTTTTGATTTCTTATTCTATAGATAACTTCAATAATTTCTTATATTATAATTTTATTGACTACAGTGAAAACACACTCTGTACTTACAACATCATATTATTCACTCTGATGTATTTTTTTTAAAAGATTTTGAAGCTTTTATGATAGTATTGAAATCAATATTCATTGTATCTAGATATCTCAGTAGTGATGCTGTGAGTGTAGATGTGAATCTTCTTATATTTATCAATATCTTCTCTATTTATCTTCACAGCTTATTCACTTATTCTTTTGTAAGTAGAGTTTTATACACTTACTCTACTGTCTATAATTGTAGATTAAGATATTTTCATTCAGTATATAACTCAGATATCAAGCTGTGTATAAATATCTGTAAATAGAATAATATCAGAAACTTCTGATTCATTACAAGATAATATAAACTGAAATAAATATAGTATAATATAAGATTCTCTTTTTATTTATATTTCATAAAGTATTTGTAATATTTATCTTTAGCATTCAATTTTTCAAAGTTATACAGAATTTATTTTATAAAATTATCTTATATTTATAGTAGCTTATATTTATCAGATGTCTCTATATTTATTTTCTTAGCTGTTATTTAAAAAAATCTAACTGTTTCTCTAAGAATAGATACTATATATAAGATCTGCTGTAATTCAGTGAGTTGTTGTTTTATAAACTCATACTTTATACAATAATAAAAATGTATATAATTCAATCAGTTAAGAACAGCATCATTTTTATATTCATTATTAAAATATAATAGATTAGATAGATTATCTGATTTGATATATTTTATAATAGACAGTATATTCTTCAGAAGTATCATTTGTGTTATATATACTGAGTCAGAGTTATTTACTAAAGTATTAATATTGAGTGAACTAGTTAAGCTATACAGTGGAATCTCAAGAATTACTGAGCATTCAGTCTCATAATATATATATTTCAGTTCTCAGCAAAGATCAGTCATCTAAGTATTTTATTCATTTTTGATATTTACTAAGTTATCTGCAAAGTTTATAATATTTACTATTTATTGCTGAATAGCTTCTGTATATTGATATTTCTTCTATACTTCAAGCTTCATCTGATAAAGATTATACATCACTAGAATCTCTTTCAATAAAATGTTGTGAATAAGAAGCTTGTTATTCTCAGATGCAAGAGCTGCTACTTTATATACTGCTTTGTATAGATTTTTGAGAACTAGTTGTATTTTCTATGATTTGAGTATGAGAGATGAATGTTGATTGTAGATATTTATAATGATTATTATCAATTATATATTTTTCTCTATATCTTAAGAATATTATTTTTATAAAGTGATTTTTTAATGATATTTTTTTGATTGTATAACTGACTGATATCTTCTTCTTAAATTTGCAAGTAGAATAATTCTTTGAATCATTATTCATCTCTACACTATCTTTCTACATTTTTAGCTTATTTTGTATTTTAAAATGAGTTATTTACTATTAATATTGCAATCAGAAGCATTTCAACTTCATTATTTATTTATACAATTAAGTTTTCAAATATAGAGATAATCACACTGATATAATAACTACAATTTATATTATAGACAGAATTATCATACTCTCAGAAGTGTATACTCTCTTCAGTTTAAATATATTATCAGATATAATTCAAAGATTGCTTGAGCTTCTCAAAGCTTCTAAGCTTTGCAGCTCTTCTTATACAAAATAACTAGTGCAGTAGTATATATCATTCTTGATAATAGAGAGTGATGTACACCTCAGAAGAATAATAAGCCGAAATTACTACATTATTATAATAGAAATTCTTGTGTATGTGAAGTAAGAATATCTTATTATTTTAAATTAGACAACACACAATCACAACAAGAGCTTGATGAATACACACTATGAATGTTTCAGAAATAGTATATCACAAAGGCAGATGCAGATGACAGAACATTATTATAAGAGTATAAACAGATTTGATAGAAAAGAATGTAGTAATTTCAGCTTATTATTCTTTCAGAGTGTACACCACCCTCTATTATCAAAAATAATGTATGCTACTGCACTAGTTATTTCATATAAAAAGAGCTGCAAAGCTTAGAAGCTTTGAGAAGCTTAAGCAATCTTTAAATCACAGTAGTTATAATAATATATAAATATAAAATATAAGATGTAGAGTTTGAGTAGTTCAAAACTAATATACTGACTTAGAAAATTAATTTTAACAGTATCATTTCAGTTCTGATCTTCTGTTTTATATATTTTACTATTGAAATTGAGTAGATAGTTTATCAATAACATATTTCTCTGATGATTTCTGTTCAATTATTATATTGTATATATTTGAAGTATAGAATTCAAAAATAAAATATTTAGTTAATAGAAGACTTTTTCAGAGATGTATATCTTCTGCATATATAATTCAATTCAAAATTGAAACTTAACTAGAGTATTTTCTTCTAGTTAATTATAAATATAGCAAGCTTACAAGAGCAGAGAGTCTATTACAGATTTATTTTCTTTAAACTTAACTTTTATCTTTTATTTTCAGACTAAGTAGATTGAGAGTTCTTTCACAAATTTGTTGAGAAGAGAGAGATATTCTCTTCTTTTATATATAAAAGATGTTGATGCTTATATGATTTTTAATATATTTATATTCAGATTATTCAATTATTGCTGAAGCTTCATCATCTATAGAAATTATTACTAAAGAAAGTTATAAAGTTTAGTATTATCTTCTACAAAATTTTGATTTTCATTCATGAAAGAGTATTTATAGAGATATTTATAGTTTATTTTATTTTTATATAAAATTATAATTCTTGATTCTAATAACTTGAAGATCAGAAGATTCAGTTTTTATTTTTCAGAGAAAATACTTTATAAATACTCTAATCTCTTTATAGATATACAGTTGTAAACTTCTAAGTACTTAGATTTCTTTACAGTATTATTACAGTAATACAGCTTTGTAGAATTTGAGTAACTTATTCTTAAATTTAACTTAAATATCTAGATATAATTGTAAACACAGAGTATTCAGATTAACACAGATAAATCAATTTATAATATAATAAATATATTATTAATTAAGCAGATATTACTGATATTACAGATTAAACTGTTTATACTATCTATATAGTTTATACAATTTATTTCAACAGCACTATCAATGAATTTGATACTATTCTAATAACAGTTTATAAATTGATTAAAAAAAGAAAAAGAAAGAAGATTAGAAGAAGAGATTGTACAAGAGAATTCTTATAAACAAGAAGATTAAAGTAAAAGAAATATTGAAGATCATACTCTGAAGAAGTGCAGAGTGGAAGAATCATTAGAGTATTAAAATATACACAATTGTGAGGTGGAATTGCAAGAAGGTATATAGACTGACTGTGTGACCATGCATGAAACTGAGACCAAAATTTTCCTCAGTCTTATTATTAGATATCTTAGTCCTGGTCCTATATAGTGTTTAGTAAATTAGTTATTTTACACTGTTTATATTATAAATCTAGTCTCAGATCATGTTTTACTAATAAATTAGTGGTTCTGGTTCCATTTGGTCCCATTTTGTAAAAATGGGACCAAATGGGACCATGATTTACCCTATATAGGTTGACAGTGGTGATAGATTAGCAGTGGTAGATAGGTTGGCAGCAGTAGATAGGTTGGCAGCGATAGATTAGCAGCGATAGATAGGTTGGCAGCAGTAGGTAGGTTGGCAGCGGTAGGTAGATTGGCAGCGATAGATTAGCAGCGATAGATTAGCAGCGATAGATTAGCAGCGATAGATTAGCAGCGATAGATAGATTAGCAGTGGTAGATAGATTGGCAGCGGTAGGTAGATTGGCAGCGGTAGGTAGGTTGGCAGCGGTAGGTAGGTTGGCAGCGGTAGGTAGGTTGGCAGCGATAGGTAGGTTGGCAGTGGTAGGTAGGTTGGCAGTGATAGATAGGTTGACAGCGGCATAGATTAGCAGTGGTAGGTAGGTTGGCAGTGGTAGATAGGGGATCTAATAGCGAGCCATCAGGGCATTGAGCACTAAGCAAGATAGAGGTAATATCTCCACCAATCATATCATCAGATTGATGTATTATATAATCATCAGAATGGGATCAAACTTGAGTCAAAATCATGATCAGTCCCAGATCATGTTCTTGTTTTTGATAGTCAGTCACTTTACATGGAATATCAAGATTTATTAGTCTCATTTCACTCATGTTTTGATAATTCTAGTCACTTTACACTTTCATTCTGAATCTGATCCCACTAAAATCATGCCAAGAAATGAACTGAGATCAAATCAAATCAAATCAAATGTGAAATTCATGGTCTCAGCAGTCAGTCTAAACCAAACCAAATCAAATGTGAAATTCATGGTCCCACCGGCCAGTCTAAAGGTATGAGAGAACTTCATGAGCGTGCATGAGCATGTGAGCGTGCGGCAGAGGGTTGGTTGTGTAAGTTAACTATCAACAGATGCTAACCTGTCACATATACTTGATTTAATAATAAGTCTATCACTTAGTCATCAATATTCAATTTGATGTTTGCTTTTGACTTTTATATAAAATATAATACTAGATCTTCTGTATATTTATTGAGGATTGAAAGCTTCTCTCTCAGAGACTTCTTATAAGATATGAGTATAGAGGAAATAATGAATATAGATATATTTATTTCAGTAAGCTGTTATTGTAGCTCAGTCATCTGCAGTGCTTACTATTAAAGAATACTTTATAAATTTAGATTATCATCTACTATATTTGAATATAATAAATATTTATAAATCTATTGATAACTTATTTTGATATCTAAAGATATATAATTCTAGAGAATGAAATACTTGTAGATATTCAGATTCTTATAAATACTATTTATAGTATTATAGTACTAAGCTTATCAAGCTTCTTTATGAATACTATTTGTAGTATTACAGTTTATAGACACTCAGATCTCTTTATAAGACAATTGATTGTATTATAAATATTTAAACTTAATAATTTATATATCTAATAATAAGAGCATTTGAATTCAATAAGAAACTTATATAATAACTAGATACTCAGATTTTTTTTAATATAATCTATAGTAATTTCAGCTTATTATTCTTCTGAGGTGTACATCACTCTCTATTATCAAGAATGATATATACTATTACACTAGTTATTTTATATAAGAAGAGCTGCAAAGCTTAGAAGCTTTGAGAAACTCAAGTAATTTTTGAATTATATTTAATAGTATATCTAAACTGAAGAGAGTATATACTTCTGAGGATATGATAATTCTGTTTATAATATGAGTTATAGTTATTATATCAGTATAATCATCTCTATATTTAAAAACTCAATCATATAAACAAGCAGTAAAGTCAGAACACTTTCAATTATAATATCAATAGTAGATAACTTATCTTAAAATATAAAGTAAGTTAAAAGTATAGAAAAGCAGTGTAGAGATGGACAATGATTCAAAGAATCACTCTACTCACAAGTTTAAAAAGAAGATATTAGTCAGTTATATAATCAAGAGAATATTATTAAGAAATCACTTTATAAGAATAATATTCTTAAGACATAGAAAAAAGTATACAATTGATAATAATTATTATAAATATCTACAATCAACACTTATCTTTTATATCTGAATCACAGAAAATATAACTAGTTCTCAAAGATCTATATAAAACAGTATATAGAGCAGCAGCTCTTATATCTAAGAATAATAAACTTCTCATCTGTAATACTTTGTTGAAAAAGATTCTAGTAATATATAATCTTTATCAGATAGAGTTTAAAATACAGAAGAAATATCAGTATACAGAAGCTATTCAGTAATAAATAGCAGATATTATAAACTTTGCAGATAGTTTAATAAATATTAAAAATAAATAAAATATTCAGATAACTGATCTTTGTCAAGAACTGAAATATATATATTATAAAATTAAATACTCAGCAACTCTCAAGATTCTACTGTATAGTTTAACTAATTCATTCAATATTAACACTTCAGTAAATAACTTTAATTCAGTGTATATAATATAAACAGTACTTTCAGAGAATACATTATTCATTACAGAATATATCAAATCAGATAATCTATCTAACTTATTATACTTTAATGATAAATATAAAAACAATGCTGCTCTTAACTGATTGAGTTGTATATATTTCCACTATTATATAAAGTATAAGCTTATGAGATAATAATCTACTGAATTACAGCAGATCTTATATACAGTATCTATTCTTAGAGAAACAGCTAAATCTCTTTAAATAACAGCTGAGAAAATAAATACAGAGATGTCTAATAAATATAAACTACTGTGAATATAGAATAATTTTGTAAGATAAATTCTGTATAACTTTGAAAAATTGAATACTAAAGATAAATATTATAAATATTTTATAAAATATAAGCAAGAAGAGAATTTTACATTATACTATATTTATTTCAGTTTGTATTATTTTATAATAAATCAGAAGCTTCTGATATTATTCTATTTGTAGATATTTATACACAGTTTGATATCTGAGCTATATATTAAATAAAAATATTTTAACTCATAATCACAGATAGTAGAGTAAGTATATAAAACTCTACTCACAAGAGAACAAGCAGACAAGCTGTAAAAACAAATAGAGAAAATATTAATGAATATAAAAAGATTCATATCTACACTCACAGCATCACCACTGAGATACTCAGATGCAATGAATATTAATCTTAATATTATCATAAAAGCTTTAAAATCTTTTAAAAAGAATATATCAGAGTAAATAATATGATATTATAAGTACAGAGTGTGCTTTCACTGTGGCTGATAGAATTATAATATAAAAGATTATTGAAGTTATCTGTAGAATAAAGAATTAAAAAATTAGATAGATCAGTAGAGTCAGAGATATTCACTGATCAACTACTAAAAATTTTCAAAGTAAATAAATTATCTATATTAGATGACTTTCTAAATTCTATAAAAGCTAAAGATAAAATTGATAAAAAGATAAATATAGAAAAAGAAATGAATGAGCATCTGAATGCTATAGAATTATATACACTGATATATAAAAAATATCTGAAACAGAAAAAAGAAGTAACAGTGAAAGTATTATTAAATACAGATGCTTCAATAAAGTATATTGATGATTATATACTAATAAGATTATCTAATATACAATTTATAAAGAAATTAAAATAAATAAAGCTTTTAAATAATCAATATTTTATCTTATTTATAAGAGTAAAGATATTCTTGCATTTTGAGAGATGGTCTTATTGTATCTGAATATATATACTCTTAGATATAGAATACAATTTAATCTTGAAATTTAATTGATTTCAGAAGTATAATCTCAGAATTCATTGATATATATATCATCTGCAGTTGATGAATTGTAAGAATCAAGTTCATATAATACTATTTATAAATATAAAATATAGATTTCATATATTAGAAATAGAAGACTTGAATCTCATTATTTAATATTAAGTAAAGCAAGCACTGTATAAATCTTCAATTCAGAGTATTCTATACATCATAAAAAAATCTAAGACAGAGGAATTGCTATTTATAAAAGACTCTAAAAATGAAAAGTGTATAAAGATATTGCTTGAAAAGTATAAAAAGATTTTTCAAATAAATCTTTTATCTTCTCTGTCATTCAAAAAAGAATTTATTTATAAGATTAATACAGAGAATACAAAATCAATAAATTGCAATGTATACTCTTTATTATAAATATATTTTAAGAAACTACAGTAATAGATAGAAGAATTGTTAAAGAGAGATTTTATACAATTATTCTCTAATATATGAAGCTTCTCAGTTCTATTTACTAAGAAATTGAATGAAGAATGATATATATATATTGACTATCAGATGCTCAATAAGCTCACTATAAAGAATAAATATTCACTGCTGTGAATTCAGCAACAACTAGATATAATAGAAAATGCTTAATATTTAATAAAGATTGACTTATTTATAGAATATTAGCAGATTCATATAGATGAACTGTCAGTGTTCAAAACAGTATTTAATACTCAATAAAGAAAATTTGAATTTCTTATAATATTAATAAGGCTTACAAACATCTCTGCAATTTTTCAAACAATAATAAATACAATTCTTACTAAGCAGAATGACTGATTATGTTTTATATACTTTGATAATATCTTAATCTTTTCAAATTTATATAAAGAGCATCTATAATATATAGATTAGATACTCACAACTCTGATAGAGCACAAACTCTATATTAAATTATCAAAATATATATTTGATATAAAGAAGTTGAAGTTTATAGAATATTTTATGAAAGAGGGTTGTATATATTCAATCTCTGAAAAAATGAAGATTATTATGAAATAATTAAAGTCTAGAAATATATATTATATATATCAATTTCTGAGACTGGCATCATACTACAGAAGATTTATGAAGAACTTTATATAAATCACAGCTCTGTTATCAGATCTTTTTAAAAAAACAGATACTGAGCTGTATAAAAAGAAATTTCATTTAATTATCTGAAATATCTTCTGCAAAGAGATCTTTCTGAAATTAAGAGAGTATATAATAATATTCTCAGTGCTTATTCAATTAAATCATATAAAATTCTTTATAATTAAAACAGATATATCAGAATGAGTCATTGAGTGCTCTCTTTTACAAATAAAAAAGAATAATAAATTATACTCAGTAGTATACAATGACTGAAAGTTATTAAATGCAGAGCTTAACTATTCTGTATATAAGAAGAAGCTTCTAGTGATCAAGTATACACTAGATCTATAGAATTAATATATTGATAATAAGTATACAACAATAATAATCACTGATTATAAAAGTCTTATTTATTTGTAAATAATAATCAAACTCTTTAAATAACTGATACAATGAATATCAGAGTTTCAGATATACAATCTTTAAATTAAATACTGAAAAGAGTTGAATACTATCATATCAGATGCTATAAGTTATAGATCTGACTTTATAAAAAAAGGCTCAGTAAATATGATGCAGAGAGAGTTTATACTGATAATACTAAGAGATTGTAATAAAACAGAGTAATTGAAAGTTATAATCATCTGCTTAAGAGATGGAAGTATATCAGACAATAAATATCTAACAAAGATAATAGAAGAAATACTTCTGAAATTCAAGCTTGTAAAATTGAAGAAAGATATTGTGCTCTACTGTGATCTCAGTTATACTGAAATATTATATCTTGAGTCTCAGTTTCAATAAAATCTGATGAGTTATATATACAAGAAATTCAGTCATTTGAAAAGTTCAGAACTCTTAGATATTCTGAAAGATTAAATATACTGATTAAATATAAAGAAAAATATTCAGATATATATACAAGAATATTCAAACTATCAAGTCTCTAAGAGTATAAGACAAAAGTTGAAGTATGAAAAAGTACAACATCAGATAGAAAGTATAATTAAACTGTTTGAATATTAAGAGATAGATTTTATAGAGATATTATTATAGATATTAAATAAGAACTACTGAATAATAACAGCAGTCAATTACATCACAGAGTAATCAATTATATAAGTGATGTCAGAAGCAATAGAGAAAACTATTGCTAAATTTCTACACAATAATATCTATATTAGCTATAATATACTCTATAAGATATTGATAGATAATGAGATAAATCTTATAAGAGAAGCTATAAGACACTTTATCAAACAGTTGCAGACAAAGTATTATATGATAATATTTTATTATTTTTATACAAATGAAAAAATCAAATACTTGAACAGAATACTAGACAGTATACTGATAAAATATCTAATGAGAAAGCTTATAAAATTATAGAATAAATATTTTAGATAAATATTATTCATAATACAAATTCATCAGCATACAGTCTCAAAGTATTCATTATTCTATCTACTCTATAAAATATATTCACATATTTCAGAGAATATATAGAAGTAGATAGAAGAGAAAATAGTGATTGTAGATATAAAAATAAAAATAAAAGAAGTTAATTATATCTGAGTAAAAGTAAATGAATTACTGCTCAACTGTATCATACAATCAAAAAGAATATAAAATTTATTAGTAAAAGAAACAAGCTTTGCAGTAAGTACTTAAGTTTTTGTATGCAATGAAAAATCTGAGAAATTTCAATTAAGATAATTTGAACTGTACAAAATCCTCAAATTATATTCTTTTGAAATATATATTTTGAAGAAATCAGAGAGATGAGTTCTATACAATCTCATCAATAATTTTTATTTTATAGAGATAAAAGCAGAAGATTTGAATGAGCTGTAATCATCTACAGTACTATTATCAATGTTGAAGAAAAGAGAGCTTATAATAGAAAAGCTTCAAAAAGTTAGAGAAATCATCAATACTTACAAATCAGATAATATCACTTACTCAGATCTTTTTATAATAATCAAAAAAAAATAAGAGAAAATGAAAAAAGCAGATATACAGTATATATCAATAAATAATGAGACTGTTACTGACTATATAATATTATAATATAAACAGCAGATGCAACACAGTTGAAGATGAGCTCAAGATAATCAATTAATATATAAATCAGATTACAAGAACAAAAGTAGACTGACTATGTGACCATGCATGAAACTGGGATCAAATTTTTCCTCAGTTTCATTATTAGATATCTTAGTTCTGATCTCATATAGTGTTTAGTAAATTAGTCACTTTACACTGTTTATATTATAAATCTAGTCCCAGATCATGTTTTACTAATAAATTAGTGATCTCAGTCCCATTTGATCCCATTTTACAAAATGGGACCAAATGGGACTATGATTTACTCTATATAGATTGGCAGTGATAGATTAGCAGTGATAGATTAGCAGTGGTAGATAGATTGGCAGTGGTAGATAGATTGGCAGTGGTAGATAGATTGACAGCAATAGATTAGCAGTGATAGATAGATTAGCAGCAATAGATTAGCAGTGATAGATTAGCAGCAATAGATTAGCAGTGATAGATTAGCAGTGATAGATTAGCAGTGGTAGATAGATTGACAGCAGTAGATAGATTGGCAGTGGTAGATAGATTGATAGTGATAGATAGATTGGCAGTGATAGATTAGCAGTGATAGATAGATTAGCAGTGGTAGATAGATTGACAGCAGTAGATAGATTGACAGTGGTAGATAGATTGGCAGTAATAGATAGATTGGCAGTGATAGATTAGCAGTGATAGATAGATTAGCAGCAATAGATTAACAGTGATAGATTAGCAGTGATAGATTAGCAGTGGTAGATAGATTGACAGTGATAGATAGATTGACAGTGGTAGATAGATTGGCAGCAGTGATAGATTAGCAGTGATAGATAGATTGACAGCAGTATAGATTAGCAGTGGTAGATAGATTGACAGTGATAGATAGAGAATCTAATAGTGAATCATCAGAGCATTGAGCACTAAGCAAGATAGAGATAATATCTTCATCAATCATATCATCAGATTGATGTATTATATAATCATCAGAATGGGACCAAACTTGAGTTAAAATCATGATCAGTTCCAGATCATGTTCTGATTTTGATAGTCAGTCACTTTACATGAAATATCAAGATTTTTTAGTCCCATTTCACTCATGTTTTGATAATTCTAGTCACTTTACACTTTCATTCTGGTTCTGATCTCACTAAAATCATGCCAAGAAATGGACTGGAATTAAATTAAATCAAATCAAATATATAATTCATGGTCCCAGCAGCCAGTCTAAACAAAAGAAATTCAGATGAAAATTTGACTATCTATACTAGCTCAAATACAAAGATTTCAGAGAATAAACTGTCAGAAATATCAGTAAATATACTGAATCAAATCAATTCAGCATCTGAGAATATTCAGAGATTGAATAAAATTAGTTTCAATAAGTCATTCACTGTAGTTATCTGAGCTTGCAAAAAGAGATAGTATAATACATAGAGACAGAATATTTTTATTGAAAGATATAAAATCTGCTGCATCTGATTATCAAAATATAGAACTAATAAAAGATTACATAAGATTAATATCAGATAAGAAGAAGAGAAAGAGAAAAAAAAAATCAGAAAAAAAATCTATTTATATACAGCTCTAGTGATTATCACAAAAACTTCATCTGATTTTTAAAAATACAAAAATATCATAAAATAAAGAAAAAGAAAAAGATGTATATTAATAAAACACTCAAGCTCAACATCTTCAGAAATAATTTGTATACAACAAAAATTAAAACTCAATCTATATTAAAAACTTCAAGATCTCAAAATAAGTATATAGAAGTGCAGAGCACATCTTCATCTTATAAAAAGTTTGATATATTAATTCAATATCTTCAATAAAGAGATTTACAGAAAACTCAATAAAATAATAGAAATATATACACAAAGAAAAATCAATCAGAGTAGAGAAGAGTAAAATAAAAGTGAGTAAAACAGTGAAGCAGATATCTGAGTCTCTATAAAAATAAATAATAGATATTTATTCAATAGAAAGCAAAGAAAGAGAAGAAAGAATAAAAGTAGAAATAAAAACAGAGAAGAATAAATAAATTACAAGAAAATCAGAGACAGAAGTAGTAATAGATATATATAAAGTAATATTTAAAGCAACTATAAAGTATTAGTAGTTATTATAATATAAAGAAAAAAGTATATATTTATCAAAAGAATAGAAACTTTTCTTGAAGCTTCATAAATAATTACAACAGAGACAGAGACAGTCAATAGAATAATTATATATAGAAAACAGAATACAAAATTGAAATAAATCTTTATCACACATACAACTCACACAAGAAATAGATATATACTCATCTCAAATATAAAAAAATATTATATTATTATTTGAACTACTCTGTATATATATATTCTTTCTACAAATAATCAGTTCAGAAGTTATATATTAATATAAAAAATAATAGTATTTATTTAATAAGCTGAAAGTATATGAAGATAAGAGAGTAATATAAAAACTGATGTGAATAAATATAATATAGAGATCTTCATCTGTTATAATCTCAATAATACAGAGACTCTGAACAATTTCATCTACAATAAGTTAAAATAAAATTTATAAACAAAGAGAGAGATATTATATATATTTGATATAATCTGTTCAAACAACAGTATTTTCTCTGAAATATATAAAATTACTAAATATTTTATATTTGCTTCAAATAAAAAATACAATCAACAAATAGCTAGTAAAATGAATTATATTATACAAAATTTATATATAAAAACATATTTTTTCAGAAGCAGTGGATATAGAAGAAGAATATAGAGAATAAAGAGAGAGATTACTGAAGATATACAACATCTCTAAGAGAGTGAATGAAAGTAAGAAATTAGTATAAAAGAAAAGAGAGAGATTGATATGAATAGAAGAGATAGAATCAGAGATAGTAGAGAAAGTATAGACAGTAGAGAAGACAGAGACAGTAGAGAAAATAAAAACAGCAGAGAAAGTAGAGATATAAACAGAGACAGAGAGAGCAGTAATAGAAGATAATATGAAGATATTTATCATTATATTATTATTATAAGTATCATCACTACTGTTCATGTCTGCATCAGTGATCTTATCAACTATTTCACTTATATTTTTGTTATTAATCAAGATATTTATATTATTATCATCATATTCAATCTCTATAATATTATCAGATACAATCTTCTCAACAGAAATGAAATCATATAAAAAGAGATTATTGAAAAAAGAGTTTGAATAATCACAAGTCAGATATGCATTCTGATGACAAGAAATAGAAGCTAGTAATAATTAGCAATCATAAAAGTTATTAATTTGCAGTTAAATTAGCTTTTAATAAGATTTGATTGATAAGAACTTATCAGTAGATCAGTTAATACAACTAGAATAGTGTGAACTGCAACAATCAGATATTATATTATAGAATAGAAAGAGCTAGACAATTTGATAGAATAGAATAGATGTATAGAATAATCAAAAATAAAGTAGAGAAGATTGAATAAAAAGATGTGAGTAAATAAATAGAATAAAATAGTTGCAAATATAATATAATTAGTGATGAGATGATGTTGTTGTGATAGAAATTCTTGTGTATGTGAAGTAAGAGTATCTTACTGTTTTAAATTAGACAATATATAATCACAACAAGAGCTTGATAAATATATACTATAAATATTTCAGAGATAGCACACTGCAAAGATGAATACAGACAGCAGAATATTATTACAAAAGTATAGATAGATTTAATAGAGAAGAATATAGTAATTTCAGCTTATTATTCTTTCAGAGTGTATATCATCCTCTATTATTAAGAATGATGTATACTACTGCACTAGTTATTTTGTATAAAAAGAGCTGCAAAGCTTAGAAGCTTTGAGAAGCTCAAGCAATCTTTGAATTACAAATCAATATACTCAGATATAGAAACTGATAATGAGATATTTGAGCTTTAAATATAATTGATATATTTGAGTATAGAAATCTAACAACTAGATACTTGAGTTTTAAATATAGATGAATCAATTTGTAATATAATGAATATATTATCAATTAAGCAGATATTATCAATATTGCAGATTAAACTGTTTATACTGTCTGTACAGTTTATACAATTCATTTTAATAGCATTATCAATGAATTTAATACTATTCTGATAACAATTTATAAATCAATTAAAAAAAGAAAGAGAAAGAAGATCAGAGAAAAAGATTGTATAAAAGAATTTTTATAGATAAAAAAATCAGAGTAAAAGAAATATTGAAAATCATACTCAGAAGAAGTGTAGAGCAGAAGAATTATTAGAGTATTAAAATATATATAATTGTGAAACAGAATTATAAAAAGATGTGAAAGAATTTCATGAGCATATATGAGTATATGAGCACATAATAAAGGGTTGGTTGTGTAAGTTAACTGCTAACAGATGCTAACCCATCACAGAAATGAACTGAAATTAAATTAAATTAAATTAAATATGTAATTCATGGTTTCAGCAGTCAGTCTAATTATAATAGAATAATCTATTAATCTCTGAAAGATTGAGTCAGCTGTTATCTATATACATACAGTATTATAAATAGATTAAATTTAATACAATATCAATGACACTGTATGATGCAAGTGGCACAATAATGTCTTGATTTTCATTCTGATATAATGTTGGTGGTGCTATATTCAGTAATGTCATATTCTTTAGAGCAATTACCAATTCTGGCCTAGCACTGACACCTTAGTGCGGGTTTCTTACACTCAGATTATATTCTTATTTTTAATTGTCAGTCACTTTATATAAAATATCAAGATTTATTAGTCTCATTTCACTCATGTTTTGATAATTCTAGTTACTTTACACTTTCATTCTGATTCTGATCTCATTAAAATCATGTCAAGAAATAGACTGAGACCAAACCAAATCAAATCAAATGTGAAATTCATGGTCCCACTGGCCAGTCTATCTGCTGCAGCTCAATATAATAGTTATAGGCTGGTGTAATGATGTTCACTTGCAAAAGTCCGTCTCAGGGATCCACAACAAAACAATAGCTTCCAATGTCCAGATGTCACCACGACACAGAGAGACAAAGGGATGTTTGCTACAATACCGTTCCCCCTATTCTTCCCGCGACTCGTTATCCCCAAAGATAGATAAATTAAAGATGACCACCAGTTGCCCATACGCATCGCTTCCTAGCTAACTCTTCATATTCTTATCAACGTCATCGATTAAGTCCTGAAAGAGAGCGGTGATCTTCTGGTCGGTAGGAATAGTGCCATCAAGTGGAACGTCCGCTTCTGCGAAGACACGATGGGAATTCTTGTTCGCTAGCTCCCTGATAGTCGGATTTGCTGCATTTTTGTTTGCTTGTAGTTTGTATCGTTTGTACTCCTTGCCGTTCCTGGTAATCTTTTCAGCATTGTCCAGACGCACTCCAATCTGCGAGTCATTTGTAGCCGTTTGGGTTGGTGCCGCTCTGGTACCGGCGGTCCCTTCGCCCCTCGCAAGCCTGGTAGCTCGGGAGACACTCCCCTTAACCCAGTTCTCCAGCTCACGCACACCTCTTTTTAAAGCGCCGGTCATTGTTCAATAGACTGTGACTTGAGGGGTTAGTTATGTTCCCAGCCAAACAAACAGTGCAAAAAAGACACATACTGTTGTCAAAATCTAGGAGTATCAAGTAGTTTGAGTGAGAAGGGGACCACTGGGTGAGCCAAGTTTTTTGGTATGAACTTGTAATATCAATATTAGGAAGGTTTGTGAGGAAGGAATGCCTATGTTATTGAGTCCCTATTTATGCCCTTGCTATGTTGGATGGCCTGTGGGCCTGCTTAAGAGTCATACCTAATGCGGGCGAATATACGCCTCTTTGCATACGGCAAAGGTTTGGATCCCTCCGGTTGGAATGTTTTGATCTCAGCGAATAGATTTATTGTTGGGCCCAAAGATGAAACCTAGTTATGCTAAGGACCATTAGCGCAGCAAAATTCCTTGTCAGAATTTGAATCACTCCATTCTCCACTCACACACTTAGTTGGACACATTTATGC
This sequence comes from Histoplasma capsulatum G186AR, assembly GCF_000150115.1. NCBI lineage: Eukaryota > Fungi > Ascomycota > Eurotiomycetes > Onygenales > Ajellomycetaceae > Histoplasma > Histoplasma capsulatum. The sequence continues at coordinate 3,724,582 of NW_025544801.1, read as the reverse complement.
TCTGTTCCCAGGAGGTCATGCCTTCATGCCTATTCACATCATGAAACAGATGCTCCAAGAAATAAGATCCACCTTTACGGCCAGTCATGGAATTCTCTGGCAAGTTATAAATCAAAGGAATCGCACCTGGAAACGGTCTGCTGATGTTATCCCCAGCAAAACTGCCAAGCAACAGCTAAGGCTCATGACTGCCTCAAAGCAAAGAAGATCAGGTTGGTGTCTGTAACCATTTTTATAGGAAAACTGTCAATAACTTCTGTTCCGCAGACTGGAACAATATCGAGGACTTCTTCAGCTTCACCCGTGGTCGCTTTCTTCGTGATGAAACTCGGGAATTGTCCCAACGATATGTTAAATTTAATGTTGAGGAGCTCACACGGATAGCTGCTGAAGCCACCGGTGCTCACCACTGCGAGAGTGTTCACAAGTTTGCGGATGGCATGCACAATAAGGCCCTTCTTCTGACCATGGACAACGGTACTGAAGTTGTGGGCAAGATCCCAAATCCAAATGCTGGGCGGCCACATTTCACCACTGCTTCTGAGGTGGCTACTATGGACTTTGTATGTAACTTCTATCCGAGTATTCAGTACTATTGTTTGCTTATGGATACCTAGATGAGAAGTGTTCTTGGCACCCCTGTGCCAAAGGTGCTCTCTTGGAGCTCTAAGATGGAGAATCCTGTCGGTACGGAGTATATTATTATGGAAAAGCTTCCAGGTGTACAGCTCAACAAAATATGGAATAAACTTGACATTGAAGTCAGACTGAAGGTAGTGAAACAAATTGCCAAGTACCAGGCAGACTGGACAACCACTTCCTTTTCTCAGTTCGGCAGTGTCTATTATAGACAGGATCTCCCCTCCGGTGAAACCCTTGTTTACAGAAGCAAGGACGACAAACAGATCATTGATGATCGCTTTACTATTGGCCCTTCTACAAGCAGACAGAATACAGATGATGGTAGGAATGGAATCGAATTTGACAGAGGTCCTTGTACGTGTATAAACATCAAATTGGTGAATTCAGCTAACATATCCATCCAAAGGGAAAACCGCGGAAGAATATGAGATTGCTACCGGCATGAGAGAAATTGCATGTATTGAGCAATTCTCGCAACTTCCAAGTTCTCCAATTGCGCTCTATGGTCCCGGAACATACCGTCCCTCAAAGGCAAAAAAGCTAGAAGCCGCTCGAGGCTATCTCAAATTTGTCAAGTACCTGCTTCCTGATGACGAGTCCATTCAGACTTCTCATATTTGGCACAACGATCTCCATGTTGAGAATATTTTTGTTAACCCGAACGATCCGTCAGAAATCCTTGGATTCATAGATTGGCAATCCACTGAATTAGCACCCTTGTATGATCATACTATTGAACCATACATTCTTGATTATGATGGTCCACGTGTTGAAGGGCTTCTAGAACGTCCTAAGCTAGCAGAAATTCAGAGGCAGTTTGATTCTGATCCTGCATCACAGGAAAAGGCGGAGAGACTCTTTGTTAAAATGTCTCTTGTGTCTCTCTATAGACATCTGATTCACTTGACAAACCCACAACTGTTCCGAGTTCTCGAGTTTCATCAGACAACCAGATTCCAACTCCTTCTCTTAGCACGAAATCTCTTGGTTGATGGCGAAGCAACTTATCTTGCCCTGCTCGCTGAGCAGCAAAAGAACTGGTCAGAGCTTCCTCGTGTACGTGCTGAAGGTAATCCAGAATGTCCACTTGAGTTCTCAGTGGAGGAATTGGCCACCATCAAAACCGACAGTGAGGGAGCTGTGCTTGGTATTAGTCTGATGCAGGATGTTCAGAACAGAATTGGTCGACAGTTCTTCCAGGCACAAGGACTTGTTGATCACGGACAATTCGATGAGGCAAAGAAGGCACTGCGAAGAGTAAAGAAGGACTTAGTTCAAGAGTATTCAAGCAATGAGGCAGAAGCAAGAGAGTGGGAGAATGCATGGCCATTTGATGATTGAACTTAAGGGTGACTGATGATGAATGTTAAACAACTCTGTATTCTTCTCTGACCTGGTGTGAAATGGGTAAAAGACAGCATGAATGGTTAAATAACTAATTGAATCTGAGAAAGGATAGTGTTGTGTTCTGTTAACTAGCTAAGTGAGAGCAATACAATATATGTTGACTTTAAACTATCTATTATGCACTAGCACACTGCATATATATGCCTTAGCTGTCTACATGGTAATACAACCACTCAGATGTTTCACTCTGTATACTATTATCTTTTGCTTTTCTGTAACGGGCGTGCTACGGATTAAGCCAACTTTGCGGATTGTACCGTTTTCACCATCTGCACTATCTGCAACGGGCGTACGGACAGACCAAGCACTATCCTATACCGATTACAAATTGATTAAGAAAAGAAAGAGAAAAGAGATCAGAAGAAAGGGTCATACGAAGGGGGTTTTTATAGAAGGGAAATAATCGGAACGGAAGAATATCAGAGGTCGCGCAACAGTGGGGTGCGAGGCGGAAGAATGTGACTACACGATCGCGGAGCGGAATCGCGAGGAGAGGTGTTCTGAGGGCGCGCGGGCGAGCAGTAGGTTGGTTGCGTAAGTTAACTACTAACGGGTGCTAACCCACCCTTGGGGGGCCGATGCCCAGGCTTAACTAAACCTAGTTGAGTAATTTAGGTAGGTTAACCACCATAGGCGCTCCTAAGCGCCCCTCAAAACCCAGGAATCCATTTATTCGGGCAACCCCACCACTTTTTCAACCCGACCCGCGAATAAAACAACACTAAGACACACTATCTAAGATATGTACATTTATCACTGCTTTTTTGTCACAAATCTGTCTTTGACCCTCAATGGGAAATGACTTGAGAGACTTGAATTAAAAGCTTATCTAGCTTATCAATTGAAAGCATGGGGCAATCTTGTCCTGATCTATCTCTTGCTGTGAACATAGAAGAGTTCAAAACTCATCAATGCAATGGTGATTGCAGTGAGAAAACACTTTCGCGAGCAGAAGAGAATTCATAAAAGGGGATTCATGAAGAAACAATCTCAAAACCGATAATAGAAACAGCTTCCATCATTACACATACCTCTCTGATTATTGATCACATCTGCCTATTCAACCAAGGGTCGATCAGCAGCTCTTTAGCACTTCTTCTCTCCTCTGGCAGCCAAGTCAGCATTGAGCGCATGAAGCTCAAAAATGCAATCTTATCCACACCCTTAAGATGTTTCTCAGAGTCTTCAAGCGAGAGCGGGGGAAGCGGAGGATTGCCTTTCCAATTTCCTATTGCAAATCAAATGTCAGACATCAATCTTAGTCACAGAGCGGTTGCTACGCACCTGCTTCATCAAATACTAAAGGTGTGTTTGGGCTGCGTTGTTGGAACGTCTTTGGTGGGATGCTCAAATACGCAACCATCTCTGCAATATGGTATCTGTTATTGTGGAAGCCTTCATCATCTTGAGCGTCAAAAAGATGTTTATTCTCTATCATGTCCCAGATCTTTAAAATAGAGACTCACGTAGTCAGCAAGATAGAATACTATGAGAAAATATAGGCTGACTAACCACACACGCTGTATTCCATATGTCAACACTATGCGACCAGTCCGTCTGCATGATGATCTCAGGGGCCTTGTAGACCTCTGGTTGTATCTCTTCGTACTGGTAAGAACCTCCGACCCGAGCCTCCCCAAAATCACAGAGAACAGGGCACCCCCAAGCGTGGTTTCTGGGACGCCGAAAGTCTCGAGATGTGTAGATTGTTCGTTCATCATTGACTACCTTGCGCGGACAGGGACTTTTTTGCTCAGCTTCCTCAAAGTCTGTGAGGACGCTCGCATCCTCGATGGTCAACATGAGGTTACTAAGTTTGATATCTAAGACAAAGTTAGTTCAAGAATTTCTTCCCGCGAGTCTAGTAAAGTTACGGACCGCAGTGTGTGATATTGACTTCTGTGTGGAGGTAATCCAATGCCTGCAGCAAATAACGGGAGGCACTTCTGACCATATCCTGTGGTAGAGCTGTAGGCTTTCCTCCGAGTCTTTGTAGACCCCAGAGCGTTATTTGAAGTGGCGGATGAACAAGGCAGTGGTGGCGGATTCCATTCGGCCTTACAAGTTCGAACGAATCAAGAAGCTCTCGTACGTGTGCGCGTCCGGCATGCGACGAGCGTGAAGATCTCAAATAACTATAAGCCACAATCTCCCGATTCATCCTCTGTGTGGGCGTTTTTATGTATACTTTGAGAGCAACATAGTCGCGATTTCTAAGAGGTGGAGTCAGCTAGCCCTTCAAAACAAAACATTGCAGGGATCCATGCAACCATACTCAGTGTTGCGACAAAGCCAAACAGTTGAGTTTGCTCCAAATCCAAGTTTACCTAGCACCTGGTACCTGCCATTGAATATATCGCCTATATGAACAGGGTAAAACTCCTCCGGATTGTAATCTGGGAGAGTTTCCTCTTCGACAGGTCGACCTGGGCTGAGAGCCTTTGGCTGACTTGCAAAGGGCCTTCGGGGAGTTGGGTTAGGCTGTAACTTATTTCTCGTCCATCGCAGTAGACATGCCATTTGCATCGAGCTCTTTGTATGAAGATGGATGGGGACTGTAAGATGAGCCCAGCGGATGCGTGGTGACCGCATCTCTATCCTGGATGCATTCTGCGATTCAAGGGCGGTTTCCCGAATTGCGGAGTCCTGATTTGAATGGTCTTCGTTGACTCGAAGACTGGAAAAATTAAGCGCCAGGTGGGCCCATCACAAGTTTCAAGTTCTAGATATTTACAAATACGGACCAGCCTCTAGGCGCCCAGCGTGCAAGATACCCTTGTATCTAACTTCATTGATTATATATTATACTTAGCAACATTGACTGCCCATTCAAGTCCTGCGCTCCATACGCCACTTACCCTTAGCAGATTCCATCGGGATGTCTATAAAGACTCGAGAGAATGTCTGTAAGAAGTAGCTTTCTCTCATCATTTCACTGTGACCACTTCATTTAACTATCTCCTACTACCGAATCAATCTCAAAAAATCATGTTCTCCGTCACAGTCAAGAGGCTCATTCAATACACTGGCAAAACAAAGCTGGAACATATAACGGATCCTGCATGGTACAATAGTGTGAAGACCTTTTGTGAAAAGTTCGAGAACGACGTAAGTCAGTCGAGTAAGCAGTTAACTAGTTGTTGGATCTGACAATAGTGCTAGAACTCAGGAGTCATGAAAGCAGAAATAAAGTACAGTACAAACATCACAGATCACCCTGTCCCGTTCACAAATGCATATTGCCTGACCATTCAATAAATTAGGGGTTCGCATCCACACAAGTCCTACGACGACCCTTCAGACCTGGAAGATGTCATCTCGATCCGGTTCAAGGATAGTGAGGATAAGAGAGTTGCCACGGCGCACGTACACAAGGACGGTAGTTCCAAAGTGATTCGTTGGTAAAAGGGAACGGTAATCCACAAGACATGGACTTAGGTGGATGGGGCTGACGATGAGTAGATGGGATATGCTATGCAGACAAGTTGAATGAAAGCCGATGAATGTGAAGCCTGAATGTGAAGATGTATGTAGTCACTGTTCCATAAGTACTCAAATCTAAGGTCAAGGTTTGCTTGGAAGGTTGGCTCTGTCAGGCGCTAGTCCTGTTGCTGCTTTCAAAATGTGTCAATTGTTTTTCTTGCAGCAGCAGGTAAGATGCCTGGTAGCATGCTAGGGCAACCTCGAGCAACTAGTAAGAATGGCGTATGCCAGCAGAGGGCGTAAGCCGTACAGGGCGTAGGTCAGAAATGTGCATCTTGAAGAGGCGTAGGGCAGAAGAGCTCGATCACCGCCAGCGCCATGATTGCAGTAGAGGCGATCAAAACTTGCGATATACAAAAAACTCAACCGTCCTTATTATTGTCAGTGAAAAGCTTTGATAAATTAATATCTCATAATCTGTGCAGATCAGTCAAAAACCCCTCAAGATGAGATCAGAGTTCAAGCAAGCCCCACTGAGATTTCAGTGCGTCAAAGTGGTTTATGTTAGGGGTTTGGATTGGTTCGCCCCCCTCGACTACCGGCATAACGCTGGTGGTGATTGAGCTCTTTTGCCATAGTGCCTAACAGTTTAGTTCCAGGTTTGCACAGGAAAAAATCCTTCCACCCGTGAGCAGCACTTGTTGTTCGAAGAGGGCTATGTTTTAGCTTCCCGAATTCATAGCCCGTATTTGGGTAATTGATGGACTGTTTTATGGCACTATTTCGATACTGGGGGGGAAAGAAGATAAGTAAAATATGCTCGCCCTCAGGTGAGATCATATTTGTATATATGTACTGTACATGTATAATTAGGCCATAAAACATGTCCATTCACAACGTGTCGGCAGCCAAGGAATAAAACAGCTGCTCATCCGGAAAAGGTGGCCAACCACGCATCACGATAAACAGATTTTGAGCTACTATCTGTGGACAACCTGTGAGTTTAAGAAACAAGTACGGATGGTAATCGATCCCTAACTTGTACCCGATGCACAATACCTATCAGACCGCTCAAGCGCGGGACATAATTGATTCAGTTCCCCGGTGCGATGACTTAACCACTGGTCGCGAGATCCAATAATGGACAAGTCAGGAGCTAACGCTCGGATTAGAACTTGACTTCATGGAACAGGGATGCTCTAACTTGGATAAGAGCAGCCAACTCCAGAATAAACTCATACAGGATGATAGTGTTGGTAAGGACGTGTCCAAGCGTAACGGTATCAGATGGAGACATCGCGGACTCCGATCCTGAGCTATCACCTGGATGATCGGGCAAGGAAATAGACCTGTCGGTTTCGGAAGTTCCATAGCTAGAGGAAACGTCTGATAAATCTATCTTGATAAGGGTCGCAAGTCGTTTTCGAAGATCTTCCGATGCTATCGACGAGCGAGTTGTTAGGTCTAGCCCAGAAGGCATTCGAATTTGAGAGGTTTCACGGGAAGAGGAATTAAAAACTGATCTCGAACCGGAATTTGCAAAAGAGCACGACGACAAAGAATCTGTTCGCTCAGCAAGTGACGTTCCGCGATCCCATGACGAATCATAGTGGTGACCAATCTTAGCCGGGTCTTGTCCCTGCCGCCCAGTTGATGGTCTCAAGTAGGATTCGAAAGTTTTAAACTCAAAAGCGTCGTCAGGGCCGTTCCCATCGCTGGAATGAAGTAAATGTCTGTGGGCCGCGACCAGGATGTCAAAATCAGATATTTCTAATCGCCATTGTTCGACTCTGTGTACTAGCTTTTGTATTGCGTGAGATACCAATGGCGGAGGAAAAGATGGGCGGTTTTGGGATAGGTTGGTTTTGCCTGCATGATTTTCGTTTGAACCAGCGAAATTCCGATTTGTGGTGTCATAGTTGTAATTCTGAGAATCAACAAGGAGCCACCCATCCAAGGATATGTAATTCGAAGATGCCAATCCTGTAATAGCCTCCGTCAGGGCTAGATTCATGACGACACTATTAGTGAAAAAGCACTCCATCCTAGAAACCATTCCCCGTAATATATCATCATTAGACTGCAGAAGCAACGAGGGTTTCAGGTTGGCATCAATAGCTTGGCCTCCGGCTGGATCTATGATCTGGTTACGTAAGTCCAACAGCGCAGTCGCGTCAAGAAGATAATTTTGATATGATTGATCTAAATAGGGATCTTCGAGAACTGATTTTGCTAAGCCAATTAGGTGCTGTAATTCTGCATGAAGCGTGCCAATGGGCATGATGCACACGGTTTCGGGGTTCTGAACTGTTTTGATCAGAGAGCTTGAAAAAATATGGTGCCGTTGAAAAATCACAGTCATAAGCTGGAGGGTAGCCACCACTGTCGAAGGGTTGTTGGATCTAATACTTATCAACAAGAGGTCAACCAAGTTAAAAAGTTCTGGTGATGGTTTTGCTGCAGCTTCCGCGAACGAAGCCAGGAGATCAATAGACTTGCGGCGGCTGAGAGACATTCGCAACTTGCTCTTGGTAATCTTGATAGCAGGTTCACCCCCCGTGGATGAGGCCAGTAGGAAATGCAAAATTCGGTGGACTAGATCTGGCTGGTCGATGGATTCCAAGATGCGGCAAAGGTAGGTTATAACAGCGGAAGTAGAGCCGCCGTCTACGTCCGATGACTCCAAAAGAGACGGATAACTATATCACTATCAGCTGACGACAAATGGCCGATAGCTCTGTCCCAGGGTCAAGCATACAGGAGTTGTTGAAGAAACAAGACCTGAAAATGATCTAGCAGTGTGTCGTTCACTTCCGCAGATTTACAATGATCAATAGTATCCTGCCAGAAAAACAAGTAAGAAAGAAATGCATCCATATGTGCCCCAAGTTTGGGCCGAGCTGCCGTTTCCGCTGGTACGTAGTCAGACAACGCGACAATAAGGGGCATATTCTTGCCAGTATTCGAGAAAGTAAGCTTTCTATTGATTATGGTATAAGAAAGTATTCGGTGATGTAATTAGCAAGATATGGATACGGACCTATTCAATTGGCTATAAAGCGCTCCGAGACCCGTAGCCATTAATGTCGCAAGGTCACTTTCAATTAGCCATCGCTCAAGTTCTTTTGATCGCGATGCTGTCTCAATGATATAGAGCAGGCCGGTACGGGCGAAATCACCCGATCTGCCTTCATGGTGAACATAGTCGATTAAGAGATAGAAGAGCGGGAAATCGTCTTTGCGCGTTGCACCAGCAAACTCCTTTCCGGCCTCCACTAGTTCGGGTTTCCGATTACCGTGGCCTTTCGGATAAAACCAAGCAGGAAGAATATCAGGGCGTAATCTAATATTGTTTGCAACTCCGAAGAGCAGCTCCACAAGCCTCCCTTCCCCTTCCTCGCCAGCAGTGCCCGCTTTGCAAACCAGGTCGACTAGCGCCCTGGCGAATGTCCGACTATCAACGACGCCATCAACTTCAGCATCAATTAATGTATTGAAGAGGACGGCAGATTTTGAGATGGCTCCAGGATCACACGAGAACAATGCGAGTTTTGTGACAGTTAAATATACTTGCGACGTGGCAGCGAAGGCATGACACGGATGGGGTGCAGGGCCGCGAGATTCGTCATTAAGGACTGAATTAAGACGATCAAGGCAGCTTCGGACCTGAGGAATGGAAGCGTCGCCGGAATCATTCGGACCTGTCCGCCAAATTTGCTAATAAAAGGGTTATATACGCCCCAGTGTCAGTGCCTTCAGCCCTCAAATCCTCTATGGAATTTCCGTCCTCAGAAAAAATATTTATATAACGTAGATTCTACTTTGGAAGCGGCCGGTGAAAGGGATAGGTATCGTCTTACATCTAGAGTATTGCATGCAGATGTAAATGTTGCTAGACGCTCAGCAGCAGAGTTGCCCCGAAGGCCCTTTGATGACGAGAGACCAGAACCCCCAATCAGGCGAGACCACTGTTGAACACGCGAATTAGTTAGTAGGCATGTGAGATGCTAAGGATTTCAGTAAGGCGTGAGAGTTCATGATCAGGAACCTACAAAGTCCATGGTTTCAGAATCGAGAGCATGTTCTTCTGCAAGAATATCAGGCGGTGCCTCATCCAAGGCACTTTTGTACGGAGTCAGATAACCAGCTAGCACTAACTTAGATGGCTTTTAAATGTCGGCCCGACTATTCAACCACTCAGACTTTAACCCCAATTACTAATGCACACTCACCAAGCTCCACAAGGTTCGTTTCAAGGTATGTATGTTGACCTATTGGAGGATAACCTTGATTGTGTTGTTATTCTGGCCAACAAGCTTTTAAATAGGAAGCTCAGAAATCAGTATTCAACATCATAAGCACACCAAGGCCCATATTCTTACGAAGCACACACAAGAACCACAATTACCCTTGGATTTCTCCGTCGAACATGATCACATAACAATCTTCGAACAATACATTGAACAAATTGTTATTATTCATTCACTCAATATGACGTCCTCAGGCCCTTGCGCAACGTGTAGCTGGACTACTGAACGCCAAAAGCATTGTAACTACAAAAGCCATGTCAAACTATTCTACGAAGCAGGCGATCGAGGCGTCTGGTCATTGGGCTCAAATTTAATTCTTAAAGATCGAGGTTCTAGTCTTCCGACCATTGAAGTACCAAATATTCAGTTTGTGCAGGAAAAGACATCCATTCCTGTTCCTACCGTTGTCGAATCTTGGAACGAAGGCGAACACACCCTTATCTTAATGAAGCGTATTCCTGGCGAGCCCCTCAGCAACGTCTGGCCAAGGCTTTCCACAGACGAAAAAGAAATGATAGCTAGGCAGACAGCCGAGTATCTGCTAGAACTTCGCAAGCTTCAGTCCGATAATATCCAAGCGCTTGATGGCCGTCCTGTTTATTCCAATTTCCTGTTCAGAGACAAAGACTCCGAGCTTCCTCACGGTCCTCTAGCATCGGATGACGAACTCTGGGCTGATATGGAGCGTGGGTTGAAAGAAACCATACCCGAGGCTGCGCGAATACGACTTCGACATTGCATGCCATCCGCTACGCCTTATACCTTTACGCATGGTGACCTCACTAATGTCAATATCATGGTTGAGAACGGCACTGTTACTGGCATAATTGATTGGGAGATGTCTGGCTACTTTCCAGTATGGTGGGAGTATGTTTGTACATCAGTCCCTGATAGTATGGAGGACAAGGAGTGGAAGTCTTTGTTACGAAAGTATATGCCCGATCACAGCATCGCGCGTGAATTTTGGCTGGATTATTATTATCTCTGCAGGGATCCAGAAAGCGAAAGAGCAATGAAGTTCATTGAGGAGACAAGGAGTGAGAACTCTTAGAGAGGTGTTTAACCTATCTCTCTTAAAAGATCGACAGGATTTCTTATCGGTATCTCAAGCACTTTTCTCTATGATCAAGTCTTGCATGCAACTATCCCTAAGCAGAAATCCCATACTTTATGTGAGAGATTTCTTGGCAACGGTGAATTCGTATCATGATTTTTCAATGGGACAGCAAAGTTTTAAGGTGGCTGGAAAATGCTGAAGCAACAGTGATATGTTTTATATACCATAATAAAGCCAGAGAGACATGTATAAACGAGTGACAAAAAGCAAGTTGATATGGAGAAATATCATGTGAACACAGAACACAGATAAACAAGTGACACAAAGGGCCCAATGAATACAATTCCCTCGTGTTCGATACCTTTGAACGAGCATATGAAGATTAGCTCTCATCGGGGATACGTCCTTGAAGCCGATGAGCTTAGGCTATTGAGTAAAGAAAAGGAAGCATACCGGAGGCTCAAGCCAGGCCTTTTCCTTTGAGCCTGGTTCTTAGATTTAGGACCCTTTCATAGCTTTGGGCAGCTCAGCAACGCACCCCCCGCAATTGTGCTTGTAGGTCGGGTTATTGTGGTTGCACTTGGGGCACTTCATGGTTGATAGCTGCGATGGAGAAGGAGTGTGTCAGGAAAGTTAAGATTGCAGCCAATTTATTTGGAGATAGCTGAAGAATGTTCCATTTCTACTCTATTTTCAATTTATCAACAACTTGGAATTCGAAGCTAGACAATAGGCATCTACTCCTTCGAATAAATGAATTGATGTTGCCACAGGGTGTGGTATCTCTCTCCCCTTTCCAGTAGTCCAGTATGAGTCCCTCTCTCAATGACCTTGCCCTCTTGCAACACAAGTATCTCGTTCGCCATGACAATGGTGGACAAACGGTGGGCAATGATAAAAGTGGTTCTCTTCTTGCTCAACTTTTTCAACGCACCCTGAATTTCTGATTCAGTCTCGGAGTCAACAGCGCTAGTTGCCTCGTCTAAGATTAGTATTGGCGGATCTTTCAAGAAGACTCTTGCGATTGCCAACCGCTGCAATTCACCTCCTGACAGCTTAACACCCAGCTCTCCGACCTGAGTGTTATAGCCCTCCGGGAACGTGAGAATATTGTCATGGATAGCTGCTGCTCGGCAAGCATTGTAAATCTCTTCATCAGAAGCAGAAAGTTTAGCATATCGGAGGTTTTCCATGATTGTTGTATTGAATAAAAGGGGGTTCTGGGGAACCACTCCGATGACGTCTCGCAGCGATCTTTGAGTCACATCACGGATGTCATGGCCGTCGACCTTGATGTGGCCAGAAGTAACATCGTAAAACCGGAGCAGAAGCTTCATGAGCGATGATTTTCCCGACCCAGTAGCGCCAACTAACGCAATCGTCTCTCCAGGTGCAGCGGAGATACTTACATCCCTGATCGCAGTTCTCTTGGAATCGTATGTAAAGTTCACGTGTTCAAACTCTACTGCGCCCTCAACTGTGCCAAGGTCGGGAGCTCCATCCCTGTCTGCAACGGTGGATTTGGTCGTGAGCAAGTCGAGCAACCGCTCCGCATCGACGAGGTCCGACATGAGATATCGGTATTCGTGAGAGAGAAATTTGATGGGCCAAACCAGGTACTCCCAGTACTGAATCAAAAAGACAAGGTCTCCTGGGGAGGCACGTCCCTCGTAGACTTCATGGGCGACAAGACACGCAAGGAGGAAAAATGTGATCGGCATCATCGCCTCTGTCAGCGCCTTAATATAGGCATCTCGCGTTGACCAGTCTTTCTTTGCTACGAGATGCCTGTCCACAGCACAACCGAACTTAAACTTCTCGTGGTCAAACATGCTGAACAACGACACGGTTTGCCAACCTTGAACAGCCTGGTGCATGACCCGAGCCTCCTGCCTCTGTGCTTTGGTCATCCGCCGACGGTTGTCAATGTTCCAGCCGGATGTTATCACTTCAAGTGAAAGAAACATGAGTGAGGAGAAGAGCATGCAAATAGCAACGGAGGGGTTAAATTTAAGATACAGGAAGACAAAGGCAATAAACATGTCGACAATAGTGGGAAGAATCTCTAAAATAGCTGTCTCAAGGACCCTGGTCAGCGCGTCCCCTTGCTCGATAGCCTTCATAATTTCCGCAGAATCTCTGCCGGAGTGGAACTCCATTGCCAAACTCATGACGTGGTTGAAGGCGGTGCTTGTGAGCTGCCGGTACGAGAATTGCTCCACTGGGATTTTTGAGAGCGCTTCAATAAGGCCGACACCAGAGTCGTCATGCAACAGGCTCAGAATCAGGTAGATAGATAGATCAGCATACGGCAACTGCCGTGAGAGAAGCTTGTCGGTTACGATTCCAAGCTGGCGGGGAACTAAGATGTTCAGCAAACGGTTGGCAATCAGGCAAAACACGCATGTTAAAAGGCAAGCCTGGACCTTTAAATCCCTTTTGGGGATCAAACACGGGAGAAAAACCTTGAACTTGTTGAGGTAGGTTGTCCAATTCCCCCTCTTGCGAAGCTGGCCTATCCGAGAGTCCCTGCGACCACTATCTTCATCACTATCGTCTCCATCTGAATCGCAGCCGCCATCGCCCTCACTAGAAAAATAACCTTCTCCACTGGCAGATCGAGATAACACGGACTCGGTGCCGTAGGAAGCTTGGCTTGTTGTAGGTTCGCCGTTCTCCTCATTAATAAGTGGCACGGTGTCCTCCGGTCCAAATGTCTTCTCACGGCTGGCGATGTAGTCGACGAGAAAACTTGCAACAATGAGTAGTCGAATGGAAGCGATAGTCAATAATGCCGCGTATTCGGCAGCCGCCCCATGATACACTGCATTCAGTACCAGGATGGGAATAGCAAACCCGAGTGTGATTGAAGTAAGACCAAGGGTCCCGGGAAAGAGGAAAGTCTTTCGCAAGTGCGCAAACCATGCTAATCCATAGAATACACCGGCAACCAATCGATCTGCCGTGATTTCATCGCGATGGAGAGAAATAAGAGCTATTTCGACGATGTAAGATATAGCGACAACCGACTTCCCAACTAACCGCAGAGCGGTTTCTCCCGAGCCCGGCAACCTGGGAGACGATTTTTGGCCATAATTGAAAACGAAGGACGCAATGGTGAAGAGGAGTATAGTTGCCGTAGCTATGACATACAGCACCTTGAGGACCTCTGAAACCTGAACCATTGTTACACTTCCAGCTAGATTCTCACTCCAGCATTGTGCTGATGATGGTTCATTCGAAGGAATCTCAGTGAGAATATATTCCTAGATCTAGCTGTCTGGAATGAATAACACTGCTTCATGGTCTATGAGTCACAGTGACTCACTTGTTATACCGATAAACCGCGGGCTTGGGATAACAGTCATCGTACGGCTGGAAATCGTGGGCATACAATTGGGCGCTGGGTGACACTGGATGTTGATCAGATTCAGCTAAAACCAACAATGAATGATGTGAGTAATGACTAGCGCTCGCTCAATTCTTCCAGGCTAGTTCCTGGGACAAAGGAGCTCAATTCTTTCACTGTCATCATCAATAACTCAAAAAGCCAATAACATTGAGTTAATATGAAAATAATACTTAGGGATGCCAAGATGAATGAGTTCAAAAGATTGTAAACAGAGAACAGAATATTTTCTAATAGTTTTCATACACCACTCAAAATCACTGTAGATCTAAAGCTAGAAGTAATACTTCTCAGGGACAATTAATGACTAAAGCCTAACTGATTTGAAATAGAATTTCCATTCTTTAACTACTGTGATCAATGAGAGCACTGGGCAGAAATGCTTTTGTAAAGTAGAGGCTGCTACAGTGCAACATGCAATGAAGTGAAAAGAAGGAATAAATTGTGTAAATACTTGTAACTTTTAGATACAGCAAATCCTTTCAAAAGTTTTAATATGTGTTAGGAATTTAAGCTATAATATTGCTCCCATTCTCAAGAATCTTCATTCCCCAGCACCTTGAGATTTAGGCCATTCTTTAGTTAAGCTGTAGTGGTTTATTCAGGTGTCACAGGCACTAACCCCCCAAGAACCCTGCTGTAACTCTTGTTAAGACATGGAATGGAAATATTTAATGCTGGTTACAATAATCAAAGCTTTTGATAGGATCCCCCATAGACAATAACCAAAAGTTCTTTCAATACTTCAAAAAATATATAATGAACGGAGATATTTTTACTATGTGTAAAAGAAAACAAATCAACACGAAACATAACCATTCACTAAACTGAATATTGAGATTCACTGAATCTTTCTACATTAGTCAATACTCTGTACAAAAAGCAGATCTAGAAGTATTGGCATCAATAGCCAGTAGTAAACAGTTCTATCATATTTAAAAGGGTTTTTATGTTTGTCTATTCTCCGTATTCAGTATATCTAGATTTTTAATAGCCTGTATATTATCTACATCATCGCCTGATGTTGTGCTGTGGATATAAGTATTTCATTTTCATGCACTTTTAGTATAACCATCTCAGCACTATCCTCCTCATATCTTTTTCCGTTCTTTTTCTACAATGATTTGGGAGAAGTTGTCTCTTATACTTAATTATCATGGGGATGCATTGCTCTCCTCATCTTCCGACCAGACCATGCAGGGGGAAATAAAGTAACAATAAAAATTTTATTAAAAAAAAAAAAGAAAAAAAAAATTGATAGGGAAAACATACAAAACAAACTAATAATATACTCCCATGGCTCATTCCCCAAGGAGGATGCTAATCACCAGATACCTGGACACATAAAGTGACGCGTACTCTGTTACAAACCACAAAAACAGGATCACAACTTATGGCTCCAGCTAACCAAAGAGAAAAATACCCTAAACCCAATGAACACCCCGTTTCCCTAATAATGCTTACACCAAAGGCACAGGAAAGGAAAAGATTCGAGTGGAGACAAAGGAAGAATACGGAGAGTACATAGTAGCAGGGGTAGAGTTAAGAACAATTAATGTCATGCTAGAAATCATCCTGGTCTTCTTTCTTTCGACGTCCCCCGGCTTTTTTCCTGCGTCCGTCATTTTGATCACTCCCATCATCATCCTTCTTTCCGCCAGAACTGTGATCAGGGACTTTGGAAATAATGTCCGCAAGAAAATCAAGAACCTCGTCCTTGCTAATGGCTTCTTTGAGATGGGCTGCGGTCACTCGCTTGGAAGATCGGTGCCTCGCTTCTTTCGCTGCTTTCGTGACGAGGGAAATCATGAATAACTCGAGCGCTTTGGCTATAATTTAAAAATTAACGTCGGCTGTGTCAACACGAGGGAGGGAGCGAGGAGGCAGAAGAGAGGCTGGATAGGACACATACAAACGGCAATTGGAGTGACTTGGGCAACTTTGCCAACATCTTCGTCGGCCTGCATAATACGCTTGATCCTCGCGACTGGAAACTTCGTTCTGACCTCGATTCCTCCAGAAGACTGTGAAGGCGCGGTCCTCCTCGTATTGTTTGAATGGTTCTCTGGTGCTGGTGGGGACTCAGGCAATGCATGCCAGTCCATGGGTTGTTGCTCCGCAGCGGCCCGCGATCTAGTTTGCGGGGGCATGATATGCGGGGAGTAGTTTGTATCGAGGGGTTGGGGGATGTATTGTTGGGCTGCCCGTTGGAATTGCGGCTGGGGCTGGGGCGCCTGTGGGTTGAAGAAAGGCGACGCGTCGTACGAGGCTCTGTGGGCCAGAGGACTGTTAAGGGGGTAAGGGGTCTGTCCGTAGGGACTTGGGGGAAGCTGGAGGGACCCGGGAAAGCCAGAAAAGTCTGGGGATCGGGGTCTGTACGAGTTATCTTGGTCTGTCATCGCTGGGGCCAGAGATGTCAGCACGGTTGGATATAAAGTCATCAGTATGTGTCCATGTTGTGTGATGAAAACGTGGTCTGACTCCACGGATGGAGAAGTTTTCCAGACAGTCGATTGCATTCTCGAGCGCGGTGTGCGGTCCAGAAGTGGAGAGGGCTCAGAAGACAGGAATGACGGGACGCAGAAAGAGAGAGAGAAATAATGGGGATAGCATTTGAGAAACACCTTACCTAGCAGTTATATTATGTTGCGGTATTGTGAGTGGGCCGAGCAAGCTTTTTGAGATAGCAGGATGAGGGCTTAGTCGCACTCGCCTACCAGATAGAGTAGAGGTGAAGAGGTGGATATAGGAACCAAGGTAATAGTCCAGTCTTGCTCGGTATCGACTGCAGGTACAAACCTGCCCGTCCGGGGCCAACAACAGGGTGCGCTGCTTGGTGGTGAAGCGGGATGAACAGATATGAAGTTTATTATTATCACCACCCATCTAAAACGGACACGTGACGGATATAGATAACCAGGTGTAAGATGCGTCGCAATAGCTGTCAAAGAGCAAAGCTTATTTTCACAACCAGTGGTGGTCTCGAGTGGAATGTATTTTGCTGTTTCTGCTCTGAGAGTGAGGGCGGCCCTGGCCTTTTTATTTAACTCTTTTCGTGGTCGCGGCGGTGTCACCCCTCATCTAGTACTCCTTCTTGTTTTGTTTTAGCTTTGAGCCAGTAAGAAATGAATACAGAAATACAGCCATACAAACATATGCAGAAAATATAAGCAAACATAGAGCATTGTTTCTGAGAACTATAGCAACTAACCCAGTACATTAATATCGAGTACAAATTGGGGGTTAATTTACTACATTAGATGAGGCACTCTCTCAAGCCGATAAACTAGGGAGAGATAAACTGCTCGTTATCAG
Organism: Histoplasma capsulatum G186AR; assembly: GCF_000150115.1. Taxonomy (NCBI): domain Eukaryota; kingdom Fungi; phylum Ascomycota; class Eurotiomycetes; order Onygenales; family Ajellomycetaceae; genus Histoplasma; species Histoplasma capsulatum. The sequence continues at coordinate 3,707,019 of NW_025544801.1, read as the reverse complement.
TCCAAGTACATGTACGTCGTTGTATCTGTGCAGTCACGCAGAGCAAGGAAAAATAGGCGCCGGACCGCTATTTAATCCGAGTCCGATTCAGGAATTTTCTCAAGGGCTTGCGATAAACGACCAACTTGATCACCGATTGAAGCTCCAACAGCCAGCTCCCCAACAGCAACCTTAGAATCACGGTCGGTTGCCCCGATTCCCCTGACCCCAGGTGCTGCCTTTGTTGCGCGCCTTGTCCGTTTGGCTTCAGAATGGTTCCCAGCACGTGTCTGGTTCCCCTCAGCTCTCCATCTTGATCCTCAACCAGCCCACTCCCTATTCGTTGCTCGGCTGTAGACCTATTGTCTCATAACTCTGAACATGGCGACTCTCGATCTGGCGTCGGGCCTTATGGAAATTGCAAAGTAGGTGGCATTGAATTGCGCTCCACTGTTGTATGAATCAAACTGAGTACTAACATTCCCTTCAGTTCTCTTGCTCAAGATGAAATCCCTTTCAAACTGCGCTGTGCTATTTGCAATAAACTTGCGATAAATGCCTTCCGTCTTCCGTGCTGCGATCAGGCTATATGCGAGAACTGTAAATATCCCCTAACTCTGGAATCATGTATTTTTCTCTCGTGCCTGATTTACTTTACATAGGCCAAGGCTCCCTCCCGGAATGTTGTCCAGTCTGCGCACATACGCCTCTCTCTTCCGACCTATGCAAACCAAATAAAGCCCTGAGAACAACTCTAAGGGCATTTTTGCGAACCGAAGAAAAGAAAAGAGAGAAAGATCGTCCGCCAGCTCCTCTTCCTGTTACTGAACCCGAACCCAACGAACCTGTTGACCATGTGAACTCAAACTCCTTCCCTCCCCCCTCTACGGCCTTAGACCACGTGGGTGATGCTTCAGAACCCAATGGCGCTTCCGTTGCCGACGATGCAAATAACCCAAACCATTCTGCTGCCACCATGGAAGCAATGGATAACATCAGCACCTCGACATTGCCAACCGCAACCCCGGATGACGCTATCAACAACAGTAGGGATATACAAGTTGAAGCAGTGGTTAGTCAGGGATATCTCCTTCTCAGGGAACGTGAATTACAGCCTCGCTAATAATACCTTACTAAAGCCTGGAAATTCCACCCTCGGGACCGCTAAAAGCCTGTTTAATGACAATGCAAACCTTGTCCCGCCGGGGGCATCAGCCCCTTGGCAACCAGACGCTGACTCCAGTAACGGCACAGGCGACCTCACTTCGGGACAACTGCTCGGAGTTTCAACTCTCTCGCGAGGTTCGGATGCTTATGTCAATGGACAGGGATATGGTATGAATGGGATGGGAGGTTTATCTCAGACCAGTTGGCAAGGGTCGTCGAATTATGGCCAAATAATGCAAACGTTGCCCGGCGGTGTTCAACTAAACGGGGTGATGCCATTCCAAAATGGCATTGGTACGCTTCACTTTACTTTCGTTTTCAATTTCCACTAGTCGCTAACACTGTTTTTAGGACCTCCTGGGATGGCTGGGATGGGACTGGATCCGATGGCGTCGAGTCATGGTATGTTTGGCGGATATGGGGTCAATATCAATGGCATGAATGATGGCATGAATACTGGAATGAATTTCAACGCAGGGCAGGGAATGTATGGCGCATGGGATGGTCAGAGCAATGTGTGGAATGGAGGTCCAGATAAATTCAATGCAAATCCATTTGCCAACCGCATGGTTGCTGAATTTGGCCCTAGTCCTGGTGGATATCGTGGATATAATATGTCCCAGAATTACGCAAATTATCCTCACATGCATCAGCAACAGCAATATCCTAACAATGACTTCCACAGCCAATTTGGTCTTAGTTACGGCCGTGGCCGTGGCAGAGGCCGCGGATTTCTCTCTAATGGCCGTGGACGGGGCGGTTTTATGTCTGCAGCGCATGGTAGTTACCCATTATCTACTAACCAAGCTTCCTCCTTCCAACCCCATATGACCTCGCATTCCCTCCACCAACTGGATCTTGTATCTCCCGCAATTACCCCAGACTTGGATCATGTTAAAAAGTTTAATGATGACTTATGTCCAGGTGGGGAGGATGAACTTAAGCAGAACCAAGCAACGGACGAGCACGCGGCAGTCTCGCCCAAGAATGCGGCAACCAACGAATCAGTCTTGGCTGCTGTGGAGCCTCACGATTCTAATGCGCCTACATATAATGAACTTCCTGTCAATCGAGCCACCGAATCCGGGACAACCGTGCAGGTAGGTGCTGTAACACAACGAGGGACTAATGACAACTCAGATCCAGGTAGTGGCCAGACAAGCGGAGTGTATATAAATGTGTCAGAGGGAAACCGAAATAATGCACTCATCCATTCGAATGAAAGGGTACACCCGTCCCCAACGTTATTGCCTACTTCTCATAACAACACAACGTCGACAGAACCTCGGGGGATGGGTGTTGTTGGAGCACCAGCTGCTCCAAGAGCTATGAGGGAAGGGTTGGCAAATGTCACCATCCGCAACGGCAGAGGGTTCTCTGGTCGTCAGACTGCAAGCAGCCCTACCCTAAAGCGGGATAAGGAAGTAAAAAGGTAATGAATTAATTTTTTCCATCCGCTTGCTACCACTTGCCCTTGAATATAAAGTAAATTCTAACATTCGACTTCCAGTCGCTCGCCGTCTCCACCACTGGAACAACCCGCATCTCGATATATGTCCATCTCAAGATCTCCGTCTCGTCACCCGCCCCGTCACCACCGCCGGCATCGGCATCAATCCCCTTCGCCCAGCGTCTCCGGCAGCGACCAAGGCAGGGAAGAGAATCGAAAGCAGAGACGAAAATCCCGGCGAGAAAACGATGACCAGGGGTCCAGTCGTCGGGCTAATAAGGATTCGCGATCTCGGTCGGTTTCATCAGATCGTCGAAAGCGAGTGGAACATCGAAGTAGGCGTGGTATGGAGCGAAAGAACGAACATAAACCTTCTTCATCCCATCGTTCACTCCGTCACCGCAGTCGAAGTTCGAGCCCCAAACATCGTGAATATGACCGGAACACTAGCGAAGTCAGCGTTTTTGATACCAGTGTAAAACTATCTTCGTTAGGTGAAAAACGCGATCTTGTAGTCCCAGGCAGTGAACATCGCTCCACCAAAGAGAGAGCCAATGGATCTACGACCGGAGATAAATCCAGCCGACATCGGGACCGGAACCGGGACAGGGACCGGGACAGGGATAGGGATAGGGAGAGAGACAGAGACAGAAATAAGATTAAGGATAAAGATAAGGAGAGAGCTCGTGGACGGGGTCCAAATCGCGAACGAGAGAAGGATCGTGACAGGGACCACGAACGCGACCGCAAGCGGTCTCGTCGTGATCGGTCTGAATCCCCAGAAGATCCAGATCATTATCGCCGACACTCCCGTCGCGTTAAGCGTTGTGAGCCAGAAGAAATTAGTGCTATGGATCGCGAGAAGAAATCTGCAGAACATCGGGAACCGCGAGTCCAAGTGAAAGATCCACATACCCTAGAGCGCGAGGCACGAGATAAAGAACGTCTCCTAAAAGAACAACAACGGCGAGATGCGATGAATGCGGATCGCCACGGTAGAAATAGCCGACACCGTGAGAGCCGTCAGGGGAGGACATTAGGCGGGAGACACCTCAGTTACAAATATGAGGATGAGGAAAGCGACCAAGCCAGAGCGACACGAGTCGAGCTTGAACGAGAAGCAGCACGATGGGCTTAAAAGGCATGATGGGATAGGCTCTGGAGTTACCGGCTGGAATACGTTCCCCTCCATATTTTACCTTTCTCTTTGTTACAACTCATTCTCTAGACAGGTCATCTTTTCCGATGGGGGTATAGGGCTATGTGAATCTATACAAATTTATCGGCGTTGGTGGAGGACTTGCTGCCGCGACTTCATGTGCTGTATATGTACTCTTGTCCCCTGGTTTCTGGAATACGATCTTCTTATCTACGGATTGTCGAACTTATTGGCGTGCCCTGGCAGCAAGATAAAAGGGCTCCATTCGAGGAGTGAATAGATACGGGATACCTGATATTTTGATAGATCTTTCAGTAAATTCATATCTTGCAATTTTTGTTTTTAATTTCTGATTTTTCTGTTAAACCACTGGGGCAAAAGAGCTCGATCACCACTGGTAGGGACGAATTAATCCCATTCATTCCTGCCACACCGTACGGGTCTTCAATAGTTGTTGTGTTTCTCCAGCCTTTACACCCAATAAACATGAGATATACCTAAGTTAATGGATAGATAATGATATTTGACACCCAAGGCCGTAATCTTTACCATAACGGATATTTTCTTGTCACGTGATGATTTTATATATACATATATTTGTGACTATTTATATCTTCGAGTTTCTACTCGTTGATGTGGAAGTGAAAACCGTAAATCATCATTGGCGCATTTAAAGACTTGCGCCATTAGGCCGAGATCTCTCCTCTGGTGTCATGCCATTGCAAGCGGAATGGGCCTCTCATTTCTCCTATCGTGGCGTGTCAGGATTCAAGTCTCATGGTATAGCAGCATACGATCATCATTTCGGGACCTTCGCGCCCTTCCGATAATTGCGAGGAACTGCTCATCAAATGCGAAACAGATCATTACTCCCAAGGTAAATAGCCTTGGGGAGACGGTACGTGTGCATAGCTTCTGAATCGGTTTCTCCCAACACATGCGCTACATGCCATTTGAGTACCTGATCTGATTTCAGTATACAGATCCTCATCAATGAAGACCTGCAGCTTCCCGGCTATGCCTTTGTACCCCTTAAAAATAAATTTATGCTTCGTCAATGCCGCAGATTGATACGTGCATCCAACGACAGTAGGACTGTATTCGTTCAGCATGTAAGCTGCCATCCCTCCCCTCCGTTGCTGGATTATTTATTAAGTTCCATCTCCATTTTATTTCCTGGATTCAAATACTTACGCCTCTACATTACCAGGCATCCCCACGACAGCCTAACGATCTCGGCCCTGAGCTAGGCATCTATGCCCCCTGTGAAATTATAGCGCAAGTTTCTGCAGAGTTCGCGAAACTCACTGCCCTACTTGATAGGACGATATGGAAGAAGTGGGAGCATGAGTATCCCCAAATGCCAGCGGCGGATAAGTCGCTGTTGCAACGACTTGTTTCGGAGAAGAATGCAGACGCCGTCGCGAAGTGTTCGACACATGTGGCCCAGTCTACGCTTTGGGGGTATGTCAGCCGTACATACACGTCGGATGAACATCTTGTTCTCTCAACCGCGAGGAATCCTAAAGCAGCCCTTCGGATGCGTGAGAAGATTGATGGCGTGTTGCAGTCGTGGCGTGGATGAATACTCTCTACTTTGTTCTCCCAATTTTATTGTAGGGTAGAATCTGGTCTAGTGGCGTCTGTCTTTCTTGCGAAGCCTGCGGTGCATATATATGATTACGATGGATCAACCGGAGGGGGACAATATGCTCCCAATATGTACGATATTGGATCAGAACGTAATTTCTTGGCTTGGTATCTTGCGTAGAATCGTCACCTGTGAAACAGCGATTTTCAAATAAAAATTCCCGGCGAGAAAAGTGTCGTAAGAACACGCTGAATTTTGAAACTCGACTTAGCTGACAGCTATCTGCTGGAAGGTCATACAACGCTAGGGTAGATCGAAATTGAGGACATTGAGGAGGGGGCTGTACAAATCTAACGCTCGCCAACAGCACATCAACTAAAATAACTAGGAGAACAATGTGCCGGCATGGGCAAAACAGAGTTTACGCAACTATAAACAACGAAGGCAACTCCCCTAGAGGCGCACAAGTCTGGACGCGAGGAGCTGGCCAGTGAAAACCCGCACAGAACAATATGGGGCATATATGTCCAATACGATATATAGTTAGTTAGCGGAGCGCTTGGCGCCTGGTAGATAGAAACAGCCAATATTAGGTTAATCTCGCCTTGAGATCTTCAATTTCATTCGTCAAGAACTCGATCTGTCGCGTCTGCGCAGCAATTGTTCGGCCTTGTTCTGAAATCAAGCTCTTTAACGAGGATAACTCACGTTGGACTACATCCTGTACGCCAGCCGAAATATCCGTGATACGGGTTGATGTTGAAGACTGTTAATGAGGGCGAAGGGTTAATTATCAGTGTACCAATTAACCCTGATTTACTTTTTTTTAATGGGGGGTAGACGAAAAAAGAAAAAAAGCAAAAAAAGCGAAAAAAGACTAAAGACAAGAAGTGACATACCTTCTCGGCTGTAGAGTCCGTTGAGGGTAAATCTACTTTCGGCACTACTTTCGATGGAGTTGCTTCACTAGTTTCCGGCGGAGAAAATGTGATAGCAGGGGGGCGACTACTTGCTGGTTTTTGAACCTCCTCGAAACTCGAACCATCATCCACATCACGGTCAGTTTCTTCGCCATCTGCGTATTTGGAGGCCATGGCCGCAATAGAGGAACTTTGTTCCTTTACGGAGGGAGGAGTGTCAACTCTTCCGGAAACAGCAGCAGGTTTGCTAGGATATGGCTCCTTCGGGGTCAGTTCACTTTGCTGAACAGGTGAGCTGTGTTTCTGGGCCGCGTTTGGAGGGCTTAGTGGAGAAACCTCCTTTAGTCCCTCTCCGCCATATAAACTGCCCAAATCAATCTTTGGGGGAAGGGCTTCCTTGCCATCAAACCATTCGGCCGCTGACATGGCTGGCTTGAGACCGGTAGTGGGTGGGTAGATGTCGTCTTGAAACATTTCAGCCCGTCGAGGAACAATGAAGGAGATGGGTTCAATGTAAGTGTCGTTAACAGTTTTGAGAGCCCTAACCACCTCATTGTCATGCATGTTCACCCCACGCTTCGGCATAAAGGCGATACCACGCTGTGGATCTGCTGATTTATATTCCGACAGGTATTCGAATTTGTCATTCTCATATTCAAAGTATCGAATATTACCATCGCTATGGAAATGTCAGTTAAATAAAGTGCATTAGTGTAGGGTCGCGGACTCTGATTTACTCGCCCTTTCCCAGCCAAATATAAACATTGGGTTCCGTCATCCCAAAATGGCATACAAACACCCGAGATTGAGTCAAGAGACTTGAATCCATTAATGGGTTCTCGGGGGGCGCGAATATCCCATAAGGCTAGTTGGCGATCACTCATCTTTGAAAATCCAGTGGTGGCGACGCGGTCGTGTTCACCCATCCATACAGCGCGACTGTTCTTTGCACCGGAATGGCCAGCTGTTTCGTGTGCAGGTTTCTCCTGGCGCACGTCCCAGAAACGAAGTTTTTTATCCCGCGAAGTAGTAACTAACATAGAACCGTTTGCACTCCATGATAATGATTGAATAACTTCGGCATGCTTCAGCGTGAGCTTTGATGATCCGGATTCGATGTCCCAGATTTTCACAGTGTAGTCGCCGGATGAGGAGGCTAGCACATTCTCAGCGGCGGGATTGAAAAGGACGTGTCCAACTTTCCTACCAGAAATGAAAAGCAAAGAAAAGGAACATCCGATTAGTGACGGATTCGGGTAAGTCATTGTTACGCTCACGGATGCTTAAGAGCAAGGGAATCCACACACCTTGGATGTCCGCTTAATTTTCCAACTGGGGCGACATCTGCGATTTCCTCTGCGTCTGTGTGCAGAGTAAAATTTTCAGGCACTCTCCAAAGGAAAACCTGTCGAAGTTTGGCGGAGTGTTCAGTCTTAGTATGACGGGTATAACATGATAGTCGTTTGAAGTAGGCGGGGAAGGGGGGATGCATGGGCGTGAGAGACATTGTACCTTGCCATCATCTGAACCAGATGCGATCAAAGAGTCGTTGAAAGGGTTCCTAGCAAATATGACTGTTATCATCTTTCGTCCGTCAGAGAGCATCTAAAGATGTACCCACCAGTCTGTATCTAGTACGACGGCGGTATGGCCACGGAAGAGGGGGAATCGGTCTGGTGCTTTGCCTGTTTCATGAAGTGGGAGTACGGCGAAGGCGCCACCTCCTGAAGTTTCCCAGTTGACAGATATGTATTTCGGATTGACCTATCCGGATTATCAGAACGAATTTCAATTGCAGGACTCGTTATATTTTCTCAGATGCTTTTGTGAGATCCAGGGGCGGGTGTGGGTGGCGGGAGAATGGACCTTGACCAAATTCGTATCCCAGGCATTTTTGGAAATATGGAGATTGTCATAACATTGTTCCTACAAATTCACTCAACGTGTTAGGCTAGGTCAGTTCATTCAAAGAGCATGGAATGGCGGCCATACCTTTCTTGTTGAGCGTCCGAAGATATGGCCTGTTGCGGGAGCATCATCGCAGTCAGTCTTGGAAGTAGGACGTCATGGGGGTTGAGGTCGAGAGAACCACGCACGATACTTTGATGAACGAACAAAACGACCCGCCATTACGAAACTAGTTGAAAGTTGGAATTTAGGTAGCAGACAGGTTCAGGAGAGAAAATGTTCAAGATATGGGAAAACTAGTCCGCGCGGAGGGGCGATTGGGAATGGGAGTTATTGTTATGGTATCCGTTGAACTGTGGGTGAGATGTGTTGCGCAGCCAACACGGACACTTAAATAATTGGCCGGCTCTAATTAACCCAAATGAGTCGCTAGCCAGACAAGACGGCAGGGAAATATTGACGGGTGACAAGGATTCTGTGTCGGTAGTTGCAGGGGATTTTTGCATATTCTTTTGACCCCTCTTCAATGTAATCATATCAGTCCTGGCACAGTATGGAGTTCCAAGCTAAAAGCGCTACGATCACGTGTGTAAGTGCAGTATTTGCACTGTTTGCAGCAAGCCCAACGCAGTCTAGTTTTATTTATCCAGTTGGCCCGACAACGGACCTCCGCAGTTGTTTGCTATATGCCAACAACCTTTTATCTTCGTATCTCATCCGCATGTTCCAGCAACTACACTCGTGCGCACTTTCCGCAGTATATCCCCTCTAGGGACAAAGGGGTGTATTCCAACTCAATCCTTCTTGTCTCGACTTTACCTTCGCTGTATAATCTCCCAGCTCCATGGATTGCATTTGAATTGCGCCTCATTTCATGGATCAGTTGAATCCATAACTCTCATTTAATTCCCTCTTGTGCAGTGATTGTGTACATTTAATTCATCATGGACAGCGATGAGAATACTCACCGGGTATGTGAATATTTAGTCATGCTACCCTCAATGGCATGCAGCGACTAGTCCGCTGACCGCACTTACAGTTCTCCTCGAGCATTCCTCGCCCAAACAGAGCCAACTCCAATGGCAGAAGCCTTCATGATATTACCGTGTCCGCAAATAACAATGCCGCCGGTACCATGATGCCCCCGCCAGGCACTATCAGCCGAAAACATGTCGAATCAATCGGTAGGTTCCAGCAAGGACATGGATAGCATACTCCCGTCGCATAGAACCATTTCTAACCGCCGACCGACTAGTGACAGAATCGGCCATGCAGACGAGGAAAACATTAGTCGAAAGGGGTGGGGAAACTAGAAAGAAAACCCATCTTAGCCACTCTGCCTCGAAATCTATGAGTTCCAGGCCCTTATCTGCTCTTTCGACCTCAACCTCCTCCCGCCCAGCATCCGCTGCTTCGCGAAATGCGCCACACAACCAAACCTCTTCTTCCCATGGCCCTAGTTCGCGAACGAGACCATCGGCCCATAGCATCGGACGACCTCAGACTTCCTTCGGATATAGCCATTCACATAGAGTCGCTTCGCCACGTCCGGTAACTTCAATGAGCACTCGAGATGACGATTCCCAAGACTCCGTTTTGGGAAAGCGAAAGGGTATGGATCCATTTCTTTTGACACGCTCTACACTTTCATTCCAGTTGAACCCAGGACCGATTTCAAGAAAAAACGGAAGCTATGACAACCAAATGAATTTTACTTCAGATTGGTCTAGCTCATTTGCCGCACGATCAATTTCTTATCCTCCACGTGAACCTGTACGAGATGTTTCATTGAGCACCGCAATAAGCGCTCTAACCCTGAATCCGTGTTCATCACCTATTGCCCCATCACCCAATGATAATAAGCCCCTGCAAACGGCTAGGCCCGATTTTCGGGCAACCAAATCTCCAACCAAGATACCCCAAAGCACAGTCACCCCTTCACCCAACATTCCTCAACCCTTGAAAAAATCTCCTCGGAAATCACCTCCAAAAATGAAACAATACCTAACTCGTTGTTCTTCAGTAGAAGCATGGGACCAGGACGCTAAAATGGAAAAAATGAACGCCATGTGTGATTTGCTTCTCAATCGTTTTCAGGGCACAACGAACCAAAGTGCCGGACTCAAGGAAGCAATAGAGCTGTATAAATCTCGCCGTACGTACGAAATGATGATTCTAGTCGCTCCGTTGTTCATGACTTGTATCTCTGCTAACCCAATAATTCGATATCTGTAGTTCAGGAGGTAGAGGAAAAGAACTCGCAGCTTTCCGAGCATAATATTACACTCCGCGTTGACCTTGATACTACAAAATCTCGCCTCTTGACGATTGAGAACAACCTTAAAGATGTTTCGCGTGACCATGAGATTGCAATTGATGATTTAGAGAGACAGCACCGCATTGATTTAGACGCATCGCGTCAAGAAGCAAGCAAACGAATTGAAGAGCTTGCGGCTAAACACAAGGAAGAAATGAGGGAGTTACGTAGTCGGTTTGACAATGAGATCGAGAATGAACGGAACGGACTACGACAGGAACTGAACCAAATCAATACTCAAACTGCCATCGATTTACAACGTTCTCAAATTGAAATGGAAAACAGGGATCGCGATCTCAGGGACATTCAGGCCGAGGTGAATCAATTGATGAGTGATTTAGATCGTGAACGCACACTCAACAAGGAGCTCCAGCACAACATGGTTAAGAATGCCAGTAACACGATGACTCTGGAGTCTTCCGTCAGCGCACTGAAGGCAAGGATTGAATTTCTTGAGTCTGGTAACAAAGAACAGTCTGATGCGTTTGCCCGCCTTGATCAGCAACTCCGAGATGCGCTAGCAGAAACGCAAGCAACAAAAGACAAGCTGCGCAAAGAAGAGACATTGCGACGAAAGCTCCATAATCAAGTACAGGAACTGAAGGGAAATATTCGGGTTTTCTGTCGCGTTCGTCCCTTACTTAATAATGAACCCGTCGAGGATTCTGCAAGAATCGAATTCCCAGATTCAGAAGCTGACTGCAAGGAAATTTCCGTCCTTGGCCCAGAGGAGAAGAGCAGTCTTGGGAGCATCACAACCAAAACCTATGCTTATTCTTTTGACCATGTATTTGGCCCGTCATCTCAAAACACCGAGGTCTTTGAAGAGATTAGCCAACTTGTCCAAAGTGCTTTGGATGGATACAACGTTTGCATATTCTGCTACGGCCAAACTGGCAGCGGGAAAACTCACACGATGTCGTCTGAAGATGGTATGATCCCCTGCGCTGTTCACCAAATATATGATACCGCAAGTGCGCTTGAAGAAAAGGGATGGCATTATACCATGCAAGGAAACTTCGTAGAGGTTTACAATGAAAATTTGAACGACCTACTAGGTAAAGCGGAAGAATTCGACAAGAAAAAACATGAGATTCGCCATGACATGCAAAAATGCAAAACAACTATTACGGACATTACAACAGTCAACTTGGATTCTCCAGCACGCGTCGAGTCGATTTTACGACGTGCTGCCATGAATCGCTCAGTTGCTGCAACCAAAGCAAACGAACGATCTTCTCGATCACATTCCGTTTTCATCTTAAAATTAATTGGAGAAAACCGCTTCACGGGAGAAAAGAGTGAGGGTACACTTAACTTAGTTGATCTTGCTGGCAGTGAGCGGCTGAGCCATTCCAAAGCCACTGGTGAGCGGTTGAAGGAAACTCAAAGCATAAACCGTAGCCTCAGTTGCTTGGGCGATGTAATCGGGGCCCTTGGGCAAGGAAAAGAAGGTGGACATATTCCGTACAGGAACAGCAAGGTACGTTAGCCAACCGTTTCACTCTACTGGTCGTATCGAGCTAATTATCGCCACGAAGCTTACATATCTGCTTCAATTTTCACTGGGGGGTAACTCCAAAACCTTGATGTTCGTCATGGTCAGCCCAAGGCAGGAACATCTAAATGAAACCCTGACTAGCCTCAAGTTCGCGACAAAAGTCCACAATACCCATATCGGGACCGCTAGGAAACAGACGAAAATGATTCGCGAATCATAGTGTGCGCACGATGTTTTATGTTTTCATGAATATTTATTTTACTGATGGTGTTTGATTTGGCATACCCAGAAGCCCTTTCGAGGCTGCCTTTAGCAGTTCATGTTGAGGCTTGGAGATTCCTTGGAGTTCTAGTTTCCGTTTGGCACCTTTCCCCCACACCCATCCACCAAAGGCTCCCTAGCCCAGTTATCCCACGACTCACCGAAGCTGTCATATACAGAGATATGTATTGCTGTTGACGTTACCTGGAGAATTGCTTTTTCGTTTAGGCCTCATCAATAGATATATATGGCTGTCCCAATCTCCTGCATTCGGGATCTTTAGTTTAGGTCGATGCGCGCGTACGACAATGTTTCTCTTCAATATAACACTGATATAGATCCATTCTGATTGCCCGTGGTTTCTATCGTTCAATCTCCACTTTTTAAAAGACATGATGATAACAAAACCTGGGAATATGAGGATGAACATCACTCGGATTGTTGCGCTATACCAAGCGTATACGCTTCCGCCATTCATTAGTGGCCATCCCCGAAAAATTCCGTTATAACCATAAATGTTTCGTCCGGCTTCTCCAGCCAAGGAAAATGCCCATACTGGTTTAGAATGACGATGGTTGCGAGATCTACACCACGACTCCTCGTTTGCTCCGCGTTTTCTATCGTACACTGGCAATCCTGCGCTCCAAAGATTATCAAAGTGTGCGCTGTGACATTCTTGAGCCCATCAATCATCCTTTTACCCATCGCAGCAGTCCGATCACAATCCCGCATCTTTTCCAGGCACCAAAACGAATAGCCCTGATCCCCTATCGTCTCCAGATATCTAGGCAGATGAGTTTCGGGATCAAAAAAAATAGATAGGGATGATTCGGATCATGAACTCCTTCAGTTCCTCATCGCTAGTTGGAAAATCCGTACGCAGTGTATGATACGCTAACTCGAATCGAACATCTCCCTCCCGCTCCTCTCGATGCCGCATAAGCGCTGTCGAGTCATCATGCCCAAGCAGCCGGTGATCGATCAGCACGAATTTCGCAATATGTCGCGGGAACATTTCGGCATACGCCAGCACGATCGTCCCTCCATGTGAGTGCCCCAGCATCATTGGGTAGCGGTCTATGTTTAAGTACTGCCGAAACAATTCTAGGTCGGCAGCCATGTCGAACGACGTCATTTCAGAGGAGTTTGTGGGCCTGGAGGACCCTGCGGATCCACGTGGATGAAAGAAGAGGAGTTTGTACTCATATTCTAACGGGGTGAGACCCGATTGAAGGTATTGCGGTCCTATGCCCCAGCCTGGACATTGGATAAGAACCATTTGACCCTTGTTAGCAGTTGCGTTTCCGCGAATGGTGTATCTGAATATCAACCCATTTGGGGCGTTGAATGTATGAGTGCCTGGGGATAGCTGGCCCATGACAGCGGCTTAGAAGGACATATCCAGTTAAGCTGTGAAGGCGGCTTGCTTGCCTTGCGCCAGAGATGGGAGTTGTTTACAGCGGATGACGTCATCGTCTGAGATGTGGTTAACCATTTAATAAGTCTTCAAGCTAAGTCGTTTCACGATAAATCAAAATTCGTTACACAACTCAAAAACTCAATTCCATATCTCAAATTCGAGTTTCACAATGCCAATGTACGCTGGGTCATATCATCGCAGAGCAAAAAGTAACGACAAGCTACGGATAATGGCTCGGGCGTCTTGCTGCATCGAGAATTCTACGGTACTTACGACAGTTCTATTTTGTAGTATGGCGTGAGTTCCTGTATTACTGGGTAATCTGTTAACCTCCCGCTGACTCCCGTAGTCGACTCTGAATACGTCCCCGGGCTATGTCTCCTATTTCCACCAGTTACATTAACTAACTAGCTCTAGACCTCGCCAAGGAACCGTTCTGGTATGTTACTGTTGGCGCGCTGAGACGATCCAAACTGTGGAGGTTTTCTGCAAATATTGAGTGGACTGGATGGCTTAAACTACTGGTCAGTGGGGCGGATCGTCAAGGACTAGTGATGAGCAGAAGAAGCAAGCAAATCATTTTTAACCTACAGGTGTTTCCCCCCAAACAGATGATAAAAGGAGTAAACGGCTGGCATCATAGTATTCTGTGCTCTCCGTGAGATGCATCGAATATAAGTACTTGTGTATACAGATTATTGAAGACCAACATCACGATATCCACAGACTAACCATGGGATGGATGGGCACGAGTAATTCTTGATGTAGCCCTTGGAATCATCAGCCCCATAACTACCCAGTCTCAGTTCCCTTCGGGTGGATATTCTATACTCGAAGCAACAGACCAAGGGGGGGATATGTTCAAAAATAGTGGCTCTGACAACCAACCTATGGAAGCCGGTGCGTTCAATGCTGTGTATTCGGCGATGCCCTGCGTCCTTCCACAGCGAAGGTGTAGCAAAACCCAAGATGGTTTCTTTAGATGTTCAACAGTGGTTACACGGGAATTCGCATCGGCTCCATCAGCTCAGGTGGTAACTTGATCAGCCAAGGACATGCGTTCTCGATGGCGGGTCGTGCACAAATGATAATGATAGTTAACATACGGTTACTTGAGGGTAGTCTTCGGTTTCGGTTTCAAGGCTTTTCATTGTGGAGTTTGTGTGGTGCTTTAGCGGCACATCAAAACGCCACTGAAATGCTTAACTGAACCGTTTACAAGTTCAGATATCAACGATTTCATTCAAATCTCATTGGAGTTTCATCCCACTCGATTTCTGAGAAACCATGACCTGCCTTCGTGTCATGTACGACATTAAAAATGCCATATCGTGTCATCCAGGCTCCCGCTCAAAGGGCTACACAGCGAATAGCGGACTTTATTTGCTGCTGTGTGGGCTTCTATTCGCGGCTTGACCCAAATTTTCGGGCATAGATTTGGTCTTCGCCCTCCACAAAGCTAAATCCTCATAAGCCTAAGCTAGATTCGTTAACTTGAAGCCACCATAAAGCCATACATTAACTGGAACCCCGACCCCAGTTTCTCCCCCCTCCAAAGAAAAAAAAAAGGGGAAAAAAGAAAAAGAAGACGATAAGCAGGTTGTGTCAGGCATGTAACCTAAAGGCACTAGACGAGCATATCACCTTCACATTGTGGTGAAACGATAGACCGATATGTCTAAAGCGACATCTTGATCCAGCTTCCTCCCAGACGCGGATGCGTTGAATATTTTCGGTCCAATGTCGGGCAATATCTTTCCTTACTCTCCAAGGAAAACACTTCATTTAGGGGTTTAGGGGTATATATTTCTGATTGTTTTCGTGTAAATACCTTAACTCATCCCACCATCTACTCCGCTTCTAGGGTTTCATTCCGTTTTTGTTGGAGTGGCAACCCTCAATATGCCAAATATATTTCAGCAACAGCTTATCGATACACCTCGCGAGGTGCTCAATTGGAAATTGGGACTTGGAGTCTTGTGTTTTGGTATCATGGGAGCCAGTCGAGGTATGTTCTGCTTCTATTTATATCGGTACAACGTCCATGTCCATCGCTGATTTGTATTTCTGATACATTCAGGCATTGATGAAGGGCTTATTTCGGGCACAGTGAATCAGAAATCATTTATCGCCGAATATCATCTGGATGACCCTGATATGAGTACTGAAGACAGGGCTAGTAGGTTAGGGAATATAACAGGGATGGTCCAGATTGGAAGCATCTTAGGTGCACTGCTGTAAGACCAAGTCTTTGTTTGCCTCATGGGCGAGATGGAAAATTTTACCGAGAAGATAGTCAGCCGGTGTGAATGGGAAGAGCTCTATAGCTAACCTTCTCCGAAGCGCATTTATTATGACGGATCGTATCGGACGGGTCTGGGCAACCCGAGAGTTATGTGCGATCTGGATGGTCGGCATCGCCATATTTATGACTGCAGATGGGCGGATTGGACAAGTCTACGCTGGTCGGTTCATCGCTGGCATTGGGGTCAGATTCTCTAAATAACTCCATTTCATTACTGAAGTTGCGTATAATGCGTCGTTGACCCTCCTTTTCTAGATCGGACAAACCACTGTTGTAGCTCCCACCTATCTCGCGGAAATTTCTCCACGAGCAATACGCGGCCTTTGCACCTGTGCCTTTTCTGGATCAGTGTATCTTGGTATCATGTTGAGCTATTTTGCTAGCTGGGGGAGCTCGATACATCTTAGCAACACCTCAGCTAAGCAATGGGTAAGGAACTGATTTTGCACTCGTCGCGCCTCTTCCCACAGCGCAACCGGGCTGCAGCCATGATCCATTGGAAAAACTAACCAACAGATGCAGATTGTACCGACAACCCTTCATTTCATTTTTGCTGGAATCATAGTCATCCTTTCGTTTACAGTTTACGAGTCACCCAGGTACTTGATCAAGGCCAATAAGCAGGATCAGGCTGCTAAAACCATGGCTAAGTTGCGCAATCTCCCGTCAGATCATCCATATGTTCAAACGGAGATGACGGACATTCAAGCTCAGCTTGAGCGAGAACGCGAAGCTACCCTAGGGTCACACATGTTTGGACCACTCAAAGAGCTCTTTATATTGCCTTCCAACCGTTATCGGGTTATGATCGGACTTATGTCGCAATTACTCAGTCAATGGTCAGGAGCCAATAGCATAACTATCTATGCCCCCCGTTTTTTCGCGCTGTTGGGCACGACAGGGCAATCAGAGAAACTTTTCGCAACAGCAATTTTTGGTGTGGTGAAATTCGTGTCCTCTCTCGTTTGCGCTCTCTTCTTGGTCGATTTCTTGGGCCGCAAACGTGCACTTGGATATGGAATAACGCTGCAGTTTGTCAGCATGCTATACGTGGCGATCTATCTAGCCGTTGTCCCATCGATGCAAAGCGGCTTTATACCTGATGGGCACTCGAAGCGTGCTGGAACAGCAGCGATAGTATCCATCTATGTGTCCGGGGTGGGCTGGGCACTTGGCTGGAATAACATCCAGGTTTGATACCGCAACAAGCTAGCACTAGATCCCGGCTTTTGCAGATAGCTAACGACAATAACTCCGCAGTACCTCATCAATGCAGAAATTTTCCCACTTCGAGTCCGGTCGTTGGCTACATCAATGGTGATGTGCTTCCACTTCGCCAATCAATAGTAAGTTTCATTCCATAGCCATATTTTCGCAGTCAAGGCACGGGAGGCATAGTAAGAACGCTGCTAACTCGTCGGCTTCTGGATGGGTAGTGGCAATTCGAAAGCGGTCCCGACAATGCTGCTTGATACAGCCATGAGGCCATATGGAACTTTCTTCTTCTTTGCGATGGTCACTCTCGTAGGTCTCGTATGGATGTGGTTTTTCCTGCCAGAAACAGCCGGAAAATCGCTTGAGGCGATGGACGAAATGTTCAGTCTGCCCTGGTACATCATTGGGAGGAAAGGAGCGGCGATAACGGCGGGAAGCGGGCATGCCGAGGCGTACAGGAGTGGAGACGTAGAGAAGAACCCCATCTCATCGGAGTGCAGAGAGTTCGTTCCCCGGGTCAAGAAAGAGGAGGAGAACCAGTAGTGTGTTGAGATACCATTGGGATGGATGCTGGGCAGGTATATTTGGCCGTGAAATGCGGCTGCAAATTTTCATGCTTTCACAAATATATTGTTACCCAACAAACAAATATGGCTCAGCTCTACTGTCTCAGAGGCCAAATGCTAAATGAATCAAGGTTTATCAATCGAGCGCAGGATGGTTGGGAAGCCAAAACAGTGTGGCAGGAAATGTATATCTCATAAAAATATACTATTGCAAATGTAGATCTATGCCAATACATAGAGGAATATTAAATGAAAGATTGATTTGAATTTGCTCTAAACATTTTTCAAAACCATACCCTGGAAATGTCTGTGCTGCTCTTTGCCTGTGACAGTTGTGTTGAGCTTTATCACTATTTAGACAAAGCAAGAGAATCCTCCAGTGAGCTGGTCTTGAGCTTACAACAGTTAAACTGCCATACCTCTGACAGATGAGGCAGTACTGGTGATGGTAGATAGTCAACACATCTAATCCTGTACAATCATAAGCCATCACCTCAATATTTAAGATATAACTAGATATGCTCTATTGAATTTTGATACTAACTAGATGCAACTTAGATTATCTGCATCAAATTTATCTGACTGTTATGCTCCACTGGAATGAGTACAGCACAGTTCATTTTCAAAATAAGTCAGTGATATCTCCAGCATGCAAGAAGAGCTTCTAATAACTAGAATCAAGTTGAACTTTTTGTAAGAGCATGAAAGGTTTTGAGAGACAATGGATATCAAAAATGCCATAGCAAAAGAAAGGCATGAGTATGAGCAGGAATATGAACATGAGCAAGTGATGGATGAGATATAAGTCAAGTCCCAACTGTAATTCTGGTTACATGTATATGTCTGAATCCATCTCCATATAAGAGAGCACATCAGACATGGTTTAGGAAATGAAAGTGACAAAGAGAAGCAAAAAAGGGGGAAATACAAATCATAAGCTAAGTTACAACTACACTGAGAACCCATCCTTTATATGAAGAGAACTAACTTTTCAAGCCTAAAACCAAACAAGAAAAAACTCCTCTTGTTTTTGATGTCATTCCTTTCAGACCATGCAAGGTATTCAATCACTGAGTAACCATGAATGAAAACAGAAAAAGAGGAATGTGTATATCACACATTAATTAATTCTGCTACAATGCTGCCGGCCCCTCCTCTTCAGGTACCCACAGTTCAACAACAGGCATGGAATCATCATCATCATCTAGATCTGGCGGTTGCATGATATTTCGCACGGCTGTTGTCGATGATGACAAGTCCGCATCCTCAAAAATCAAGCCATCCTGATCCCCGGAATCATTTAGCATTGCCAGGCGCGATTCCGAGTCGCTCATGTCACCGCCACCGACGGCTTTGTTGCTTGCTTCGTCGTCGAGGTCGTCGTCGCCGTCCCCATCATAAAATGAGTTCGCGGGGGCGGGTACGAGGCCGGAGACGCCGCCACCGTAGGGTTCTGCGGCTCGGTCGAAGGACCAGCTGGGATGGTTGGAAAAATTTAAATCGGGGCCGAAAGACGACCCGAATCCTTCGTCCTCCAGATCCATGCCTTCCAAGTGGTTATGGTGGTGGAGTTCCGAGTACTCGGGTAGGCTGTCGTCATCCCTCGCCTGGATTCCGCCCCGCAAACCACCATCTCCCGCCTGGTGAATTGCTCCGGCTCCGATTAAAGCGCTCGACGATCCATTGCGGGAGGAGCCGCCGAGGCGCAGGTCTTCCCCCGAAGGGGAAAGTGTGCG
The DNA here is from genome assembly GCF_000150115.1 of Histoplasma capsulatum G186AR. NCBI lineage: Eukaryota > Fungi > Ascomycota > Eurotiomycetes > Onygenales > Ajellomycetaceae > Histoplasma > Histoplasma capsulatum. The sequence goes on along the minus strand of NW_025544801.1, from coordinate 3,687,524 downwards.
GGAGTCGGGTTGTGAATCAGAGTCGTCATGTTCGGGATTTTTGGCTGCTTCAGTGATGCAGGCTAGATACTCTCCGCCTAGAGGGACGTCAGACTTACGACGATAGAATAGAAGATATGCGGCTGATGTAACTACGGAGGCAGGGTTGTTTTTCTTTGAAACATGGGAGTCTATGACATCACATCTTTAGTAGGGACCAAGAGAAAAATGGTAACAATCAAACAGAGAAAGAATTGGAAAAAAAAAAAAAAAAAAACCAAAATCCTACCATTGTATTCATACCAACAACCATCAAAAAAGTTCTTCGCGTACGCCGTATAATGTCCACCGCCAAGGCCACCGTAATGGTTATCGACCGCAATCAACTCATATTGCAAACTTTTCCCCTCCTCAGGCATCTGGACCCGGCCACTCATGTCGAGCTCGAGGGGGAAATCGACCAGCGCGTCGATCTTATCACGGAACCCTCGATTGGCACTGAAGCGTTTAAGATGCATCACAAGAATATCCGGGCACTTCCACAGCTCAAATTTCTTTGACGCACGTCTGTGCTCCCGGCAGCGAGGGCAGTACCATGCGTCGTTTTCTGAAAGGATTTCCTCCTTACCAAACTCATCGAGGCACTCACCAAGACTGATCCCGCGCTTTTTCCGGGTCTGGCGCAGCTGACGTTTCTGCTCAAGCTCAGGGTCGGGAAGACAATCGATACTCATCCATGTCGCCGAACCTCGTAGTCCATCATCATCAAGCGGGTCACCGGCAAAAAGACCGTCATATGCATGTTCATTCCAATCCAGAACAATACCCTCCCCGGAACGAATCAGCGGTATAGCCTCGGGAGGTCCTTTTTTGGACGTCGAAGACTTGAGTTTTCGGCGTCCTGCGCCGTGAAGTAACGCGGAGGGACCGGGATATGAATCTGAGCCACTTTCTGTACCACTCTCCTTAGTTTTCTGGGAGCTACAGCCATCAGAATCGTCATTGTTATCCCTTGAACGAGCGATATCTACACGACGAGCAGGGCCGCTGAGCTCATCTTCGCTACTAAGAGGGCTACTTCCCCGACTTACAGGGGGCTTTTTTGTAGTGGTTCTCTTGGCTTGTTTTCTCGGTAATCTGGAGGTCATTGAGGTAAATTCTTTGATCTCATCGACTGTAGACCATCCAGTGGGAACAGCGTCAGTTGATCGCATTATTTTGATTTCGAATAGATTGCGAAGCATGGGCGGGATGAAATTATTAGGTCGAAGAACTTTCGGAATCGGCGTGGTATCACCCTTCACGCTTGATTTGGTTCTGGTGGATGAATCAGAACCATCTCGCATTGATACATCAACTAGTCCGTCTTCACCGTCGACTGAGGAGACTTTGATCTTGGGGTCTGAGGAGTCAAAGTCGTCATCATTGGTCACAACAGTATCAGAGTCCTCAGCAGCACTTGAGTTCATCATAATATCCCCTTCATCCTCGCGAAGAATGTCTCGAGTCGTCAGGTTCGCCACATTCCGCAGAACCTTGCGAAGGATGCTATCGTAATCATATGATTCTTTGCGTGTAATGATAGTGTACGAAGGAGCACCAAATAACTGCCGTGTGATCTTTGCACCCTGAGGTTTAATAACGCGGTTGAAGATTGGGATAATCATGCGATCGCACTTTGGCGAGTCGAACGATGGTATTTCCTGGTTGGTTGTATTACTGTGGGAGAATGCGAGACTCGAATAAACTGATCGACTGGGAGCTTTATCTGGGTCGTAGCTGGTAGGCACAGATTCTAGCTCAAAAATGCCGATGTCATCCGAGCTACCAATTTGACATTCTCCAATGCTCGAAGTATTTTCGAACATCTTATAGAACTTGTGCTTGTATATTTCAGCCATCACAAGTCTATTGGTAGGGACGCCTACCCTTTGACCCACATACTCTTTCAATGCCTTGATACTCGCATTTTTGTCAATGTCAACAGCAACCCGAATAGGGCGAGAATGAAGTGGGAAGAAAAATATCTCTTTGCTCCATAGATTCTCAATCGGGAGTTGCAGAGTGAGGTTACTGAATGGATCGAAAATGATGCTAACTTTGTCACATACGGGGCAAACTACCGTTGACTTATACATTCCCGCGAAAAGATCAGTAATTACTGAGTCATTTCGTGCCTTGTAGATTTCCCAGCACTTGTTGGCAAACTCTTGAAGCGCGGCATTGTTGCCAACCATGTCGTCCGTAGAATCCGGCTTCTCGATATATGGCTTCTTTTGGATTCTGTTTAAATCCTCCTGTAAGCCATCCAGCAGGAAAAGCACAAACTCCTGGGAATCCTGCTGCCCATAACCCGAGAATGAAGGGCCATATCGGCCAATGGTCTGTTTAAATTGGCGAGGAGCAAAGGAAGAAGTGCCATTGTCATCATAGAGCTGATGTAGCAGGTTTGCATAGGCTTTGGCCACGTTCCCATCGTGAGAAAGTGGATTGCCAGGGTTAAGGTCTTTCCTGTACTCATCCTCTGTAATATAGAACACCTGCTAGTTAGACAACGCAGTAGACGCCAGAAGGTTATTGGAAAATAATCAAAACTTACGGAGGAAATATTGTGTCAACTCCTCTACGCTCCGAACGCATTGCAACGCAGAATTCATGTAGCAACTATTTCCAAGGTTACTCAAGCCTGTGACACCAGGAGATCGGCCGTCTTTGCGCGGTCTCCCCCTGGAAACAGCGCCAATCGCCGGCGATGCTCGGCCGCTGGCAGTGGGGAGTTTTCCTTTGCCCTTGTTCTGCGGGCCGGCCCTATGTGTAGTGACCGCAAGTCGATTTGAACTTTTACCGGCACCATCAGAAATCCACTCCCCACCAGCGGGACCACCGACTTGTTCCTCGAGCACAATGACATCGTCACTCCCCAAACCCGCAAGGTGCAAGGTGAGACTTCCATTATACTTTGGATTCGATGTTTGGTCCTTCATTTCTAACAATTCTCGTTGGGAGCCTTCCACAAGAGCAACGAACTTGTTTACGTCCAACAAAAAGCTGTTTCCCGCACTAGCGGTCAATGTGGCACCAGGGGCCGGGGACGCGCTTCTCGAGGCTGCTGGAGTGATGATACCGGAAGTTGTGGCGCTATTTAAGCCCTCGAGAATTCTCCAGACACGAACCTTCGTAGACATTTCAATAGATGCCAGGTCCTTCATATTCCGCAGCCACTGTTGGAATTGTGTATGCCTGCTAGCCAAGGTTTTGATGGGAACGCGTGCCCTATCTTGAGCAATTTGCGTTGGGGACTGTGAAGGATTGGGCAGTTTCAGGATGGTAAAGATTGGGGGGTTAAGTTCGTATTGGACATGCTCTGTAGAGCCAACAGTTGTGTTATGGGCATATCGAATAATGGCAGGGGATTCAGGCGAGAGCCCGTACCATTTCATGATCAATTCCCACGCATCTTCGGGAAGTATCTCAAAGTCTTCTCCCATCTGCAAGCCTGGCCGTAAGGGGACGAACGGCTCACCAGCCTCGTCCTTGTACATGATTGACGGGTCAGTGACCAGAACCAAGTCTGAATTGTCAACAGCACCAATCTCGCCCTCCGAGGCAGTCTTATCAGCTTTTTCTCGCTGCAGGCCTCCCTTTGAGCTTCTAGAAAGGACGCGCCCTAGCCAGTTCGCAGAAACCACATATCCCTTCTGCTGATCCTTTAACGGTTGCATCAATAATTTGGTAACAGCGGCAACCTGCTCATCGATTGGGGGGCGATCGTGGGTGGCATGGGAGGAAGCCCGAGGTTTAGCATCTTCTCGTGTGTAAGAAGTATACGTTGACATACTGGACGGCGTAGGATAGACACTGTCTGACGACGAGCTATTTGCGTCCTCCATAGAAAGGCATTTAGCGCTTCCGGGCTTCATCTCCGTCCCAACCATACTATTATTAGTCGTCGTAATGGTACCATTCTGGCCAACCATATCCACAGAGACAGCTCTACGCTGTCTCGTTGGTCGCTCCATTTGCTTCTTGCCATTTGACGACTGATCCTTATTCTGATCCTCATTGCCATCAAATGAATCTGAGCCCATCTCGACATCCAGGGATGGGCGGTCATCCTCCCCCATCTCTGCAGCAGGCCGCTTTACGGCAGGCGTGGACTGAAATTCCTGTCGATCATTCTCAGAGCCATCATCTGGCAAAGGAGGAAGCGGGCCCCGCACGCTGTCCGGTGCCGACATACCTGCAGGGGCTTGGTCGTCAGTGGTCGGGGTGGATTGACCTTCAGCGGAGGCAGCGTTTCGAGAAATTATAGCGGTATCTTGCGAAGCAGCAGATCGAAGTTTCTGTTTACGGGAATACGGCTTCTTTCGACGGCGGATTTCAGGATGGGGGTGGGGGGGATTATATCGCGGGCCGGACGAGGATATCGGAGGGTCGTTCTTGTTAATTGAGTCTGAGGGAGTGGGGCGAGGGCCAGTGGTTGTCGGGGTTGTTGCAGCTGTGGGAGTAAGGGAGGTGGCAGCGGGACCGCTGGCTGAGATAGCCGTAGGTAAGGAAGGACGACGACGATGACGACCGCTAGCACGTCTCCTTAGTCTAGGGGAGGAACTGGAGGTAGACGGGTTGTTCCCTTGGAGAGAAGAACTGGCAGGACGGCCACGGGCTCCAGCTTTTCGCTCTGCAACCTTGCGTCTCTTTGAAGAAGGCGTGGTGAAAGTGAGCTGACCACGGGCTGTGGCAGCTCTGGGTTAGTAGGAGAGGGAGAAGAACAAGGGGAGGAGAAAGAAAAAGTCAACGGAGGAGGATGGAGGCGGAGCGAGGAGATGGAGGGATGGTCGTCTGAACAGGGCGCGCGAGTGGTCGACTTGGTCAGCAGTAAAGACACTGCCAAAACACACCAGTTCGGGTTTACCTAAGCAGCAGCCACACCAATAGTTAGTTAAAGCCTCGGTCTCGAGGCCTCATGATGACCAGCTTTTGGATGGCCCCAAGGCTCCAAGGATCAAGAGACCAGTCTTCGCCAAATGACTAGATGCAGCCCGTGGGAACTGTTCGCTAACGGCGGCGGTGTTGAGCATTTCCAGTAGTTAACTACAGGCTGCAAAGACACCGTAACCTGAAGCCGTCAACCATACCGTACCGTATAGAAACCGTCCCGTACCATTCGTACCTCGCCCGAGCTGCAAGGCTGGGGACACCACAGAAGAACAGTGGCATACAGCGGGGGACCAGTGCCCAACATCAGCTGAATTAGGGAAAAAGGGATTTTACAAAGGAACTACATGACATAGAGGTTATCGAGAGGAGGGAGGAGCGCTCTTCATAGCTGTGTAATAAATTATGAAGGCATGTTCCTAATGTATTACGTCAAGACTGTATAACATATTTAGGAGAGGGAGAAAAAAAAAAAAGGGAACGCAAAAAAAAAAAAAAAAAATGGAGAACCAAGTATGTAAAGTTACGACATCATTCATTTACCATAAAGATTAGATTTAGGTCCCTGCGAAATACTCGAGGTTGTTTCTACTCTGGATAGAATTAAAGGAAAATTTAAACAATTACCTCCAGTACGTCGAGTGTGCATGTGTGCTGACACGATGGCGTTGATAATCAGCTGTGATAGTGATTTATGCAGTTCGGAGTCCACTCAGTGGATAACAATCTTGTCAACTTCTTCCTTTGCTTCGGTCCATGTCTCGAGGTTCTTCCGTGCCCAGTCCAGGTGGCAGCGGGCGTAGGCTACCTACAGAGGAAGAAGGGAAGTGAAGCGAGTTAAAAAAGAGAACAAAGAATATCTCAGATGTAATGAAAAAGAAAACGGGTTTAGCGATTAGGTGAATGGAAGGTTCATACCATATATCGACGTAGATCGTCTTCCTTTTCTTTCTGGAACCGTTTTAGATCTTGCAAGACACCGGAACTAGCATCCTTGACATCCTTCTCCGATACTTGGAGAGCTTGCTCCAACTGGAAATGACGATGTGATACACGACTCGATTAGCACAAAAAGGAACTGGTTCTGAAGCCATAGGAGTGTTAGAAGATGTCAAAAACTGACCTGCAACAAGGTCTCTTTCGTTTTCCCAATTTGGTCCCGTCGGGTTCTCTCCGGGTCAACATCAACAAAGCCATGAACGGCATGGCTAATTCGCCCAAATATCTTATTCGTTACGAAGTTACCACTAGGGCTCTTACGGTGACCTGGTGAAGGTAATGGGGATTGCTCGAGAGGCCTTTGAGGTAGGCCCTGGGATGCAGATGGCTGTGGAGAATCACCAGTCCCGGTCGGGAAATCAGAGTCAATCGAGGCGGTATCTTCGGCATTTGATCTCGTTGCTTCAGGTGTTGACGTTTCCGGGATACTGGGTGCAGATGATTCAGATAATGACCTTCTTGGTTTCGTGGTTGCTAAGCTGGCCCCAGTACGATTCAGATATTGCTCAATCCTTTTGGCTTCCAGCTCACTCCGCTCTAGGGAATCTAGCATTGCCCTTTTCTTGCTGAGTTCATCGCGAGTCATTTCTTGTTGGATTCGCTTGAGGATGCGATAGCGGAGAACATTCCGGACGACGCCAGCAAATTGTGCACTTTCCCTCATTGGTTCTGCGAATGTTGCACCAAGAGTAGAAGAGAGCTCTTCAGTCTCAATATATGAGGTGTCGGCTGCCTGTCCAATTCGTTCTATTGCTGCGGCAACTGTGGCGGAAGGTTCGGAGAGGGAAAACCCATTGTACCGGGCGCCAAGCTCCATCAGGTCCGCAGCAAGGGATGAAAGATGCGTCAAGGTGCGTCGGTTTACTTTTTCGATATTTCCTTGCAATAGCAGTTCCAGCTCACGAGTTGACGCCTCGAAGTTTACAAAGTATGGGTCTAGGTCTTTTTCACTTAGGTTGCGCGACGTTGGCGGGAACCGATTAAGGAATGGCACATTTCCTGGGGTTGATGAAGCATGATCCGAAAGGGATGAAGAGGTGGCCGAAGATGACTTTAGCTTCGCAGATGATGAAGGGATTGGAAGCCAGGCATGTGCGGGTTTCGGATTAGCAGGGTCGAGGGGAGGCGCTTTGAGGTTGTTCTTGGGGATGGAGGAGACAGGATGTGAATGAAGTACTTCAGTCTGTAGGAATGTTAGACACTTGGAGGATTCACACGCCAGATAGTGGTCTCTTATCAGACAGATGCAACTAACCCAGCTTGCATTCGGATCTAAGAACCTCCACCAGACTCCGTCCTCCCGGATCACCTTCATCCGCCGGCATCTGTTCAAGAAGACCGCTAGCATGCGCTTTCGCAAGTCGATAATGGAGCTATCTTCCTTAGCCTTGGTAGGTTTCGCTGCATAATCGGCCATTGTATGTTTCTCAGGTATGGGAGGGATGATGAGAGTTGGGTGAAGATTGATGAGGGTAGCGCGCAGAGAGCTAAATTCGGAGTATCGTCGTCGCACTTCCAGATCCTGCAAGCATGCAATGTCAGGGAGAAACAAAATAGTAAGAGCAAAACACAATATCCCTAGCTACTCACTTACCCCCGTTCGTATTGTATAAACAATGAAGCTGCCTCCACTCTCGTGGTTTTTGCCCGCATGTGTGATGAGGATTGGAAGCTCTGGATGCTCGTAAAGGATCTGCTCTATTCGGCTTTGGTAAATCCCTTTCCTTCGCGGATAGTTTTGATTGTCTTCGGCATGCCCATAATCCTCCGCCTCGTCTTGGTCCGTATCATGGTCGATTGGGCTGTCTAATCGGGAGACATAATCTGGAGGGGGATCAAGTGTCGAGGACGTGGATTGCGGGGTGGAGGGAGCTTCAAAGGCTTGAGGGAGTACTGGGTTAGTTGAAATATCTATGTAAGATTGGGAGTAGCGAGGAATTTCTCACTGGAGGACGCGGGCGCTTCATGAAAAAGATCAGTTGTAGCATCCAGATGACGATCAAAAGATCCGTAGGGGTTGTTGTCCTCGTCGTTCCACATCTTGCCGATGCAGACTCAGGATCTCCAGAAGCGGCTCGGCGTACGATGCTGCGACCCAGGAAGCATGAACGGCGGAATTGTAATGGAAAAAGAGACCGAATAGAATATCGACTACAACGTTAAACGTTTATGATCTGGCGTAGTCAAGCCTGGGGCAGACGTTGCTTGGGATGGCTACAATCTGCATAGGGAGTTGGTGGCTCAGTTGGTGGCTCAGACGTTTGCAGCCTGCATTGTCCGTCCTTGGCTACACGGGGAAGTTATTTACCAACCATGACATCCACCATGTAAACAGCAAAAAATCACGGTTTTATAGCCTCGCGATACCGCTGTTATATGCCCAAATTTCGTTTAAAATAAGAGATGAAGCAGTGATGCACAAAATTTCACTGCCATGTCCTCCGAGTTTTCCTTTGGGGCTCCAATACCAAGTTCCAAATGAACTTCCAGGCTGCAGAATTAAATATAATTGATAGACCACTGCATCGGTGTCAATGATATCCTCTGGTGCCACTAACTCGGAGCAGAAACACCAATGGGGAACTCGATTCCAACATTGTAACAGTCTATCCAAATTATACTAGGCCGTTAAGTGATGACTACTTCGCTTTTGGTTATATCTCCCAGGCGATAATTTATCGGCAACTTTGAAATGCTCCCAAGGTGATGTGCCTGGCAATGATATTTAACTTATCGTCCCCAACCTTTTGGACGCTCGACATTCTCACGGCTATTGCACTAGCACTGATATGCCAGCCGTAAAAATGGAATTGGCCTGTTGATTGTCCTTTTCGAGTTCCGAAAACGCATTTCCTTTCACACGATCCTCACTCTGCGGCAATGATTCCACTATTCTAGCTTCTGGGCTGTCTCGATCCTGAGCCGGCAGGGGCATAACCGTCAGTGTTTTTAACATATTCTTTGGTTAGGCTCCAGCTGAAGACGTGTGTATTCATACCGTAAGCAGCCGTTACGGCCTTGATGATTCCCGGCCCCGAATTTGCCATCTTGCTCTGTTATATGTTCTGTGGTGCCTCTGGCTGATCCCGTTCTGCTCGACCTCATCTAAAATATCTAGAACAAAGTGCACCTGGGTTTTAGTCACTATATCCCTCGCCTTGAGCTGGCACAGGACGCATCCTGGTTGCTCATCCACCAGGTTCCTAAAATATGTCAATTTCCGCGCCTGTGACTCCAAAAGTCATCGTTGTCATCGGTTGGGTACTCCTGACAATGACAAAAATTCGTGTTCCGCGGATTCATTGGCTCTGGTGAAAATGAATAATATGGCAAGGACAACGAATACATATCATACCGAGGACTTGATACTCAAGTTATTTGCTGTTTCATTGGGTAGTATGCCGACCAATATTTCTCTTTTCGGTGCAGGTTATTGACGGTTGCGAATACCTCTCGAGGCTCACTCTTCGTTTATTTCCCTTTAGATTCAGATCCAGATGCTTCATGCTCAGAGGTTTATCAGGTTCTGTACATGTACATTCCTATATATTTTATAAACCTATACCAGGCAATTTTGCCACCAGAAACATAGCGCCAACTAGGAGATGCTATGTATTGTCCAGTTTGATTGGGACTGATGTTCCCAGAGGCTTGTTATTGCTACTGACAAACCCATACGTGTGTTTGTATATGCCTTCTACCATTTCCTCATTAATACCATCTACTGTTCAGGATTTGCCTCCAAGAGAGGATTCTTCTCTCGGAAGAGCTAGAAAGAGGCTTTCTCGATTCTATCCACAACTTCGGGCGTATATAAACTGCAAAATACAGGGTTACAGGGTTACCGCTACCAAACTTCGTTTCGATAGCCCGTGGATCTAATTTTCAGTCATATTATTTATTTCTGGTTCTCTTATCATTAACGCTCCCATTCTTGAAGCGACGCGGGAATATTACTTTGAAGTAGAGATAGGAGAGATTGGAAAGACAATAGAAATACAGAGGTGCAAAAGTATAAAATAAGATATTATCTTCCCCCGCAACAATTTCGGATCGTACCATCATACTGGCATTGATGTTATCCATACTTGAAAGCTTAATTGACACTGTATGACCGCATATGACAAGGTGGCCTTTCTATTCTTACGGCTCCTTCGCTCCGGCGACGTGGATGGGTTCTTGTCTTCTCCTTTCCCTTTCGTGTTGACGGTCCCGGGTCACCATCAGCATAACTGTCCATAGAATCACTACTCATCGTCCGCTCGAGTGTTTCATCACTCCCATCGCAGACCAATATACTTTCGCGGGGCTTTTGCCGTCCGTTCCAATGTGATCCCGCACCGCTCTGCCCTACCCTCCTCTCTGAGCGTTCCCGATCTCGTGGACCCGGACACGAACGTGAACGCTGCATCTCCCTTTGCTTGCGAGTATCTCCGCCGTAGAATCCTCCAGTTGATCCCCGCTTCCTCCCTTGGTGCCCGCCGGGCTCTAAACAACGGCGTTCATCGGAACTAAATCTCCTCGTAGCCCCCTTGCTGCCACCATTTTTCGCAGCGGGCGCACATGTATTTCTGTTTGGTTGAGATCGAGGACCCGGCAGCGTCTGCGGCACTGATGCTGGGCATCTTGAGCCCCGCTTCCTGCTGGCTTTCCGCGGCTCTCTTCCCTCCTGTCTCTCATGTATTCCCGGCTCTGCATCCACTAGTCTGATACCTTTGCGCTGCTCCGGAACACGGAGAGAGATGAATAAAGCTAATGCGGAGAAAAATAGGAACACCAGTATTGATGCTGCGAGGATGCCGCCTTGCTCTTCTGGGGTCCAGGAATTCCAACCTCCATTGGCTTGTTGCTCTAATTGCTCTTTAACTGTTGTCTGAGAAGAGGTGGATATGGGAATAAGCGTTGCCATAGCTCCCGGGGGCCAGGTGAACTTGGTACGAACCTTTGGTTGCGTTCTGGCGGCTGGTTACCCCGAAAGGCTGACGCTTATTGGTGAGGATCTTGAGTCCACATCGACATTGGCAGCATGTATGATTTCTGACTTGGAGCCAATCGGGAAGTAAAACGGCCGTTTAATATGGATGGGCGTTGAAAAGAGGGACTTTTAGTTGGCTTCAGGGATTAAAGTATTTGATGTGTAGCTGTCACCGATTCAATAGTGCAAGTGGCGAAGAGATATCGATGTGGAAAGGGCCATGTCTCTACATCTCCTAAATAGAGATTTGTAGTGCGCAGGGTGACGGCCGAATAACACCAGCAGAGTTGACCACGAGAAAACAAAGAGGAACCTTGATATTCCTTATAAAAATAAGTGGAATGTCAAAAAACGTGCACAAAGGATTTGGAGTAAAAACTGTCAATGGCCTCAAGGGAGAGGAAGTAAATTTCGACCTAGGCAGCAAGGATATCCTCGATGGAAATATTTATTGCGGCTGGATATTCGGATACATTGTGTAAACAGCCACCACTACAGATATGATGGTAGCTACTACCAAAAAGAAACAGGAAAGGGAGGCCTGGATGCGCCGTGTTAGTGTATGTATGTACTCTACATAAGTCTCTCTATCTCAAATTCTCAACATGACTGGCTTTGTAGCAACTAGAGCTGGCACTCCCGTGTCCAGTTTACCTTTAAGCATTCAACAGATACATACACCTGCAGCAAACATTTTGGTTTTAATTCCAGAAAGTAAGCGGATTATAGATAATAGTGACCGTTAAACGCGAGGGGTGATCACCCAGTCCTCCTTCCCACCAGTACGGTTTCCATTGGACAGCTGTTAATTCCCATTCCCTTGTCCATTCCCGTTTTCCGGATTCCTGGTAGGCGGTTGTCCATTTCCTGGTGGCCCGTTGGCTGGATTTCCGTGGCCATTCTCGTTTGCATTCCCATTTGCTGGCTGCTGGTTGTTTGCTTGCGCTGCATTGTCCGGTTGTGCGTTCGCTGGCGGCCCGTTATTAGCAAGCGGTCCGTTGGCGGGTGCATTCGCCGGCTGGATTGGTTGTGCTGGCTGAGGATTAGAAGGTGGGTTGACTGCCTGAGCTGCTTCAGCTTCCTCTACTTCACGTGTTTCTAGCATCATTTTGTTCATCGCTACGTTGTGGTAGAACACAATAACGAGGTGGGTGCCCAATCTATATACGGCGAGGGCGAATACAGGTATTAAGACTAGAATGATAACGATGACATGACTGGGGCGCATGGCTTTATGCACTAGAATCGCCCTGAAGAAGAGTTGGTGGTTCTGGTGTTGAGACAGGACAGCTGGAGATGCTTGATATACCCGCGTCGCAGGCACTTGAATATCGAAATTTTTAGAGGCTCGCATACATACTCAGGCATAAAATCCATGCGATATGCTGTCGTAAGAGGGGTTAAACAATCCTTGTTCAAGGTGGCGGCGGACGTGATTCAGTGGCAGATGTCTCAGGGGCTAACGTTGGATGTGTAAAAAGGGGCACTTTACCATCGCTTAGCAAGTTAGAAGCAAAAAGTTGGAAAATTAAGAACATACCATTATGTGGATGAAGTCGCCCCAATAGCTACTAGGTTGGAGTTGAGGAAGAGGTGTTTCATATCAAAATAAACAATTGACAGGGACGCTTCGCCCAGCAACAAAGAGGGAACTGTCGTGATTTAAAATGGTCTGTGACCAGTGAGAACCAACAACAAAAAGAATTCCTCCTGATGGTTACAAGGAAAAAAATATTTAATAATATCTATGAAAGAAATTAGTAACCACAATCAAACAGAAAATTCACACCTTTCTTTGTTGAAAGTCAGGGTGCTACACTTTTTCTCAAAGCGCTCACTCATCACAATCAATAACCGTCCTCAGATGAGATAACCAGCAATGGTGCATCTCAACTTTCCGACCCTGACTCCACAGAACTTCCAGCCCTTGACTGATCCAGCCTTTGTCCAAGGACAAAGTCTCAGATGGGGGTACAAGGAGAAGAATCTTCGCGCCGCGAATGACTCGAACACCCAAGATAAACACGTCTGGGTTGGAAACCCAGCCTAGAACACCATCTCCACCGGCCCCTCCCATTGCATCGATCAACGCGGAAATGCCCTCAGAAACCCAGGAGTAAAGCTGTAGAGCAAAGTGTGTGTTTCCTGGCCTCAATATTATTCGCGTTAGAACTTTCGCCCATGTCTCAACCTCCCGCACGTCTTCAACGAACAAATTCTGTTTCTCTTCTTGGAATAGAACTGTGCTTTTTGTCTGAAATTTCTCGAGGAGCCTGGGAACAGGAGTGAGACTTGTAGTATTGTCGATACTTGGAACCAAGAGGTTGATTGGCAGTCCTAGGAATCGACCCATTGCTTCTGCACATAGTGTTGTAGAATCAACAAAATTTTCGGAAAGGATATCGGCCAACTTAGAACTTGCAGCGAGAGGGAGTAATGCAGTGGCTTGGTTTGTGCTATTAAATTCAAGAGAAAAAAGTATGGACGCTGCTTGAGCTGCAAGATATCTGATGCCCTCATCATCGTCGATTAACATCCCATACAAAACAAGACATGTTTGCAGGAGATAGGGTTTAATCGTAGAGTGGCTGCTGCTTATTCTTAACCCCAAGAAGAAAATTTTCATTGAGACTGCAGCTGCATGGCGGGTTGAGAATTCCTATATGATTGGTGAGCCAACCTGCAACTCAGAAGGGGATAATCGGCAATAACTCACCGTTTCATCAGAAATGGCAAATCTTAGGCGCTGGTTCCACTTATCCAATCTTGCTTTGAACTCTAGGGTAAACTCAGGGGCATCGGATGATAGCATGCTCAGTGCCAAGAAGCATCCCCGCAAGCGTAGTGACGCATTAGCCAAATCACGATTCCATAAACTGACACCATCGCTGTCTTCTGGTATATCTACAGATACAACCAATTGTCGTAAGGAGGCGAACTCATCCGATATCTGAGTATGATGTTCAAACAGCAACATCAAGTCGTCCGCTAGGTTCGAGGTCATGGTAAGCTGTATTTGCTGAGAGCGAGCGCCCTGAATCATGGCAATGTAGAACTCTATTCTCCGTATCTGCGACCTTTTATGGGAGCAAAAAGTGTGCTGTATACGGTCTAGCAACCAACAGGTGGTATCAGAGTCTAGTGCTGAGATAGAATTCATAAAAACCAATAGATCTTCTAATGCGAGATTCTGTGCTAGCATGATGCTAATTTTAGAGACAGAAATTGCTTTTAGGAGAAGAAATGAAGATCTGGGAATTGGTGTATCGGCCTGTGAGAGTAGTTGGCTGAGTAAATCGAAAAGGCCGTGGTTTTCCAATAATGTATTGATTTGTGATAGGACAGTGGCTAGTTTCCGGTCAGTCGGTTTAAATTGCATCCGAAGCCATTGGAAATAAAGGATCACACGTACTTTCAAGGCCACAGCGGATACCAGCCTGAACGACATCATTAAGTATTTCAACCAAGGTAGCCTGCACAAAGTGAGACTTGGCCCACGGGAATAGATTGTTGCAAACTTCCCTTACAGTGGAAAAAGCCGTTCCAGAGTTATCTAGAACGAATGAGTGAACATGCCTTTGAAACAGAGTGATGCACCTTACCTAACCAGTAACCGCTCGAGGAAACCCACAGCCTTTGCAGAGCATATCTAATACATAATGCCGTTCCGTGGATTTGGTTCTGAGGGATAGATTCATGGGAAACTGCGGAAAGTTCGCAAACACTCGCCAGTATCTCTTCATGCCGGAGAAGGGACGCATATATCCTTGCTGAGTGCTCCCTGACACCCCAAACGGGACTTCGAAACTGTTCGAATACAAGGATTTTTAGGAGTTTGTCTTCATCCCCTGAGAAAGATGGTACCTTCTCTCCAATTAGCTCAAGGGCTGGGAAAACTCGTTCTGTTTTGATGGAAAGTTCCCATAAATGCGAACTCGACCCTTTTGACTCATTCACGATAGGATCTTGTAGGAGTTGGGCCAATAGCTCAATTAAACCGGGATACTTTTGAAAGATGATCCTGCTCCCTAGTTCAGATCCAAAATTTCCACCTAAGCCTACGCTGCATCCTGCCTTGAAACGACACATCCGATTCATTAAAGCCTTGAAGAGCATCAATCCGCAATTGCGAATCGCCCACCTAAACTACATGTTAGCCAGATATAAATCCAAACGCGAAGGATGAACTACATTTTTGATCCCAAACATTCAGCAGATATCATTAGGCACGGCATGACATAAGCTTCTGTCAACGTGGCCAATTTGGTATTCGTGAAAATATCCTTCAGGCAATTTAAAGCATGAACCTGTGGCAATTTGATATCTGATCCAATAGCACCACTGGGCGTATCCAGGCTAGCAATTTCCTGAAGATCACGCATGATTTTGTGGAAAATAGGGCCATCAGGCTGAGAAGAAGCTATCCCTGTGACTAGTGCAGGGAGGCCCGCGGATCTTCGGGTCAGCTTCGAAGCCTGTGTATCGATAATTGCCAAAGCATCCTATTGCGGTTAACAGTAGATTTCAAAAGAGAGATACGTAAAAAGCAAATACCTTGTACCAGATGTTCAGGAGGCCGGAAGCGCTAGGGTCCTTCGTCTGGGCACATTTTTGACAGCAAGCCGTGAAAGTCTGAGAAACCGCTGAAAATGCACCACGATGTCGTAGCTCAGCAAGTTGTGTAAAACTTAGCGTTCCAATTTTGTTTAAATCGGCTTCGACGAGCCCACTACCGGAAGTGTCAGGAGCGTAGCTCGAATTTACTAATATTGCGTAGAGAAGCATACTGTTTATTTTGTGTCAGCACCATCCAAACTAGAAGCCATTTAGAAATTACCTGGATTCCCGCAAAGCACGCCAAGAGCACGATAACAAATCCTTCGGGCCCCTCAGCTCATCTACTGCGTCCTCATCTTGACCTTCAGGGGAATCTATACAGAGAATGTCCCTAACACCAAGCCAAATATTTTCGCAGACTAAAATGAGTCGATCGTGATACAACCTCCAATATGGGCGCCCCGTCTCCGGGGAAGGGAACACCGAATGAAATTCGGGGGTCGACACTATATACCTACTCACGGTAAATAAGAAACGCACTTCATCACACTCGAATGAGAGCTAAGGGATTTCCTACCTCAACGCGGAGATATATCCGTGCACAGAAGTCTCCCGAATTGCGTTTTGAAACGAGCCATCAGTTGAATATAGGTTCTCCTCCAAAGTTGAGAGAAGTCGTTCCACAATAGTCTGTTTTAGCTCATACCAGCTCCCACTGCTGTCTAATGTTGTGTTGGAACTGGCAAGGTCAAATAAAATGTGATAGAGGCGAGCCACTGCATCAGCATGATCAGCTCTACTAGTGCCACTGGCGACGCGCTCCGCTCTTTCCAGAGCCTTAACTAGTTGTAGCCGTGAATGTGAATAGCGCCCATCTGGGATGTATTTTTCTCCGTCATTCTCGAGAGATGTTCGGATATGTGTCCGAGGAAACATATTCAGAAGTGCCGAAGCCGTAGCTCGGACGTCATCGAATGGGTTTATAAGTAAATCACCAAGGAGTCTGAAGAGACTTGGTCGAAATATTTCAATACTGCAGTTCCAGGAGGTTTGATCTTGTCCAAGTCTGGACAAGTGTACATCGCCAATTCTGTTATCCAGGCCTGTCTGCAATAACAATACCAATGTTTTGAGTGCCGATATGTGCCTTTGATAGGACATCGTTGGCTGAAGTTCTAGTTCGAGAAATCCCACATACCATCGCAAAAATTCGATATGATCGCCAGCGGTATTGGAGTATCCGACCGCATATAAATCAGTTGCTGCTGTACGTTGATTTGCAAGCTGCGATCCATCATCAAGGCTCGTCGATTTGAGACACGAAGACAGGGAGCCGCGCAACCTAATGATAAACTTTCGAATCAGGCTGAATATCTCTCCTCGATATTGTGGGTCGCTGTCGGTATGCATGTAAGGGAAGTTTTTGATCAGGACTTGGAGGGTATCTGAAGAGAATGGTTTCGTAGTTGAGGGGGCTGCTATCAACAAAGAGAGAGCCGATATCCGTACGGCAGCTTCAGGGTGTATCAAAAATTCACCAATTCGCCCGCTTTCAATAACATATGATTGGCAAGGAGTCGCGGATACCTCTGAGCCTAAAACTGGTTAATTAAAAATCACAACGGACAATTAAGAATTTGTAACTCACTGCCTTCTTGCACAAGGCCTAGCTCTTTGGCTGTGTGAAGAGCAGCGAAGAGTACAGTAAGCTCATCTATCGTGAGATCATATGAACCGAGCTGCAAGTCGTTGCATGGTAGAGTGCGGATAAAGCTCTGAAATCCAGATGGCATCTGTTTGAACAACGGATAGAGAAAATGATCTGAGACCATCTCTAATGAGTCTATATTCTGCAAGGCGATATATTTGAGAGGATCCTGCCAGAGAGGTCTCGAATTACTGGGACTAATGTACAACGAACTATTCTTCATTGACTCGGTCCCTAATCTATGGCAGAGGAGAGTAAATAGTGTTCCAGCAGGAAGGGCCAAATCTCGGTTATTAGAATAAAGGAGAAGAGAAATGCTAAAAATTTTGGCAGTGTAGAACACCAATTCATTTTCTCCAGTCCTTGAACTGCTTTCTCTATTAATAAAACAGCTTATCGGAATACCGAGCTTGATGCAATGTCCTTCTAATCTTGATGCCCAGACCATGGAATTCTCTAGCATCCATATTTTCATAGATTGGATTAATTCAAGCATGGGGAACGCATCTTTTCGGATAAGCCACTCCAAGGAGACTAGGCAAGCCTTGAGCCTTGGCCGGGGTTCACATAGGATGATGTTGGGGACTACCAACTGAACTATGTTTGAACGCACTGACTGAATGATAGAGTCGTCGCGGTGCCTTGAAACAATTCTAATTAGCGACGTTAGGACCAGCCTCATTGGCTTCGGTTTGCGCTCATAACGGTCAAGAAAGAGCTCAAAGGTACAGGTCCAGGGAGGCTTAGATTCGGACAAAGTAAACTCGCGGATCTGAGCATTTATAGAGAGAGTTGTCGCATCAAGAAACGCGCTTATTGCATTACAAATAGCCACCATATGAGATGATGACAGATCGTTGGAAGAAAATGTTCTGAAAAGGCATTTCCAGATGGGGATGATCGATCTAAGGGCCCAGTTAATCTGGCTGATCTTCTAGTTAGACCCAGCCTAGGAAATCGGAAGTAAGCTTACAACAGGGAATCGGCATGCTGGATGAAACTCTTTAACGGGCCTCTGGTGGCCTCGTTAAGCACACGTTCCGGGATAACATCCAAGTCTGGAGAGATCAGACATTGAAGTGGATGGGGTATCTTCTGTTGTTCTTGGGTCACAGGCTTCCCAGCGTCCATTATTCAAAACGGACACTCCGTACTAGAGTATGGAAGCCAAAAGCTATACCCAAAAGTCATAACAGGATTATGCATCTAGCAAATTACTGGTCACATTTTTATATTCGTCCTCAGCTCAGATTTTCGGTGCAAATTGCCATTGATGACTAAACAGATAAATTAGTCAACTAACTTAACCAAGTTAAGTTAGGGCATACGACGGACTCTATGTTTTTCCGATAGCTGTGGAAAAATTATCGGTGCAATCGAGCCTCAAGACCTGATTTTACTCTCCATCTTTTTTATTGCGACTATATCCCCCTGTATAAATACGACCTTTGCGGAGAACGACGGCATAGCCAGGAGCGCGGTTGGCGCTCGAAACCCTCCTCCTTTCCATTCTCCACATCTCCTCACTGTTTTTGGTACAATATAATCGTAATTTTTCGTCATGTCTATCTGGGATACTCTCTCAGGACGCAAGACCTCAACCCCCTCTAGTCCCCCCAGTCCCCCTGCTTCTACTTTCGATCCTACCTCCGCCCAAGATGCTTCCTCATTCCTCTCTGGCACCGCAATGCCAGACCCCTCATTATTACATCCTCTTGCCGGACTGAACAAAGACACGTTAGATTACCTTTCGCTCGAAGATTCCGCCCTCGATGACCTACCCGGCTCTCGCTCCGCACTCCCTTCAAGGGGTTGGTCAGACGATCTCAGTTATGGAGCGGGAATTACATATCTAACGGCATTGTCTATTGGGGGTACATGGGGTCTGATTGAAGGACTCCGGAAAACGCCTGTTACTGCGCCTCCAAAGCTTCGACTGAACGGCGTCCTCAACTCGATTACCCGACGGGGCCCGTTCCTGGGTAACTCTGCGGGTGTGATTGCGGTGGTATATAATGGCATTAATTCGACTATGGGGCATATTAGAGGGAAGCATGATGCGGCAAATAGTATATTGGCGGGCGCTTTGAGTGGCATGTTGTTCAAGAGTACAAGAGGCCTGCGTCCGATGATGATATCTGGTGGGATTGTCGCTAGTGTGGCTGGTGCTTGGGCCGTACGTATTTTGACTTTGACCTCCAATCCTAATAATCAACTGTTGCTAATGGTGCTTTTTTTCTAGGTTACGAGACGGGCGTTCTTCTCATAATGTCGGTGTGATTCTCGATTTGGGTTCAAGAAAATCATATTCAGTTTGAGGTCGGCGTTTTACCCTGTCATTCAGCAACGTCATTTGAGATTTCCCAAATGAGAAAAGAAATGTCGCTCGTATCTTTCAAGCTTTTTGCTTCTATCTTTCTATAGCGATGTATTAAATACCTAAGCAACTTTTCTGACTCTCTCTCTCTTTCCACTCTGGCGTGCATGTGGAGCATCTTCTTTGCTATTTTCTCCTTCATCAGAGAATTGCACGATACGGGTTTTCTTCTGTTGTACATATAGAGGACTTTATTTCGATTGTCTTTTCTTTCTGTTTTCATTATTTTGTCATTTATCTCCAGTGATGCCACGTAATTTTCTCTTGATTGATCCCTTAATTTTATTATTCTTCTATTTCGTGGAAACTAAATACTTGTGGGACCTATATACTTGTGGAACATTCTTCCCGTTGAGTCCCTATCGCTGAGTTTCCATGTACATGTAAATCTCCTATGTGTCATTGCAATCATTCACAAAAATGAAAAACGAAAGCGAAAAGGAAAAATGAGGACCGCCATTCGGCGCTAACAGCTAAACTCATCACCAAAGGCCCTCTGGTGATCGCAGAAGGATTATACCTACAACATCCATACTACTGCAATACTAGAAACCCGAAAGTGCCAGCTGAATCCAAGTTTTTCTACCAACAGGCTATACATCTTTCACACCGCCGTGTTCTCGACAGTGTTGTTATCAGATCAACCACTTGGTTGCTGGGCAGAAGGAACAGTGTGGACTCGGAGTCTTCGTCCAACCAACTCTTATACGCGTTTCCCGCGTAAATATACAACATCCATGTAGCTATCACGGAAACAACTGTTCATGTACTCTTCTCTCAATTTTCATCAGATTGCATGCACTTTTACCTTAAGCGTGTGTTACAAGGCTAACCGTTTGGCTCCTCAAACATATTGTGTGAAGCGTGGATATACTTCGAGCCTGAAAGTGAAAACAGAACCCTATATCATCCAGATACCCAAGGGAAAAATGGAGCCTTCTATCCCAGTTGTGGGGAGGAGGGTCGCTACTGTTAGCGACATGATCCAATGGCTTTGGCATGATGGATTCTACCGTGGTGAAGTCGGCTGGTCGGCAGAATGGGATCCAGGTGCAATATTCGGAACCCCTAATTCTACCTCAGGACCATATGTCTTTGGCGTTTCCACATTGTGTGGCGAGAAAGCTGGCCGACCGCTACATCTTGAACCAAATGTCGATAAAATTTCTGACGTAGCTGTGGAGGGAGCTGCGAATGCAGGGTCTCCAGAAACACTCTATGGAGACGCCCATGCGAAGTACGTTAAAACGATGATCAGACAACATAAAAAGTTGCTTCCGGATGCTCTTCAGGAAATCGATCAACGACTGCTGAAGGCGGGGGTATCGGCAGAAGAAGTGACGTCTCTCACTAATGGGAGGGCAACAGATGCATATAAGAAGCTAGCACGGCTGGATCAGGTAACAGGAAAATGTTCTCCATCCTCTCGACTACAATTCCGTGTCATATATGATATTTTACCAGGAGAATGGAAGGTGATGGATGTTTACCTTCCTCGGACGTGTCGGCTAGGGGACTTTGAGGACACCATGCTCCGTCATCGACTTGTGTTGGACCTGAGGCATCCCACATCACTTTCGTATGAAAATTTACCCGAAAACCTGGGAAGCCCTCCGGAGGGATCACAGTCTGGTGCCGAATCGCGAATCCTTACCAAGAAGCCAGGCTTGTGCAAGAAAGTTTGGGCGTACAAGATAGCCGAGGGGGATCAGAGTGATACAGAAAGGAGGAACTTTGAAGGATGGAAAGCACTGTGCGATGAGCAGGACTTCACGGACCTCATGCAAGCTTTGTTGAAAGACGGATCGAAAGAAGCTAAAATGGCAATTGTTTGTCACGTACGGAGAGATACTAGTAACATCCCCGTCCACCCAGAGCAAAGGATAAACTGACCAGCCATTTGGTAGGAAATCACCCTTGAGACGGCGAAGCGGATGATAGAAAGACAGAGTGAAACAGAAGTATATAAAAAGTCGACATTCTACACATGGGATGGAGAGTTGGATAACTCCAGTGACATGGGAGAGGCCAACAGTAACATGGCAGTTGACGGATGCATGCCAATCGCTGATGTCTTTGACTGGAGCCAACTGATAGACGAGGAGGTTGCACAATGGGAGGAGGATTCTCCAAACTAGGAGTATAATTGTGTGTATTATCTTGACAGCGTAAAATATTCCAGGTAGCCATTGGTGCTAGGCGTTCTAGGGGCAATTGATGAGGGACAAAAATAAGCCATCCTAGAGGTGTTCGGTAAAAATGTAACGATCGTTTTTGAGATCGGATAGTTAGTGGCTGAGAATTTACACCAACCTTAATCCGGATACTGTCACTACTTCTAAAAAGGAAACTGTGATTTTTTTTCTTTTCGATATTTTGATGGTTGAACACGGCATGAAAGAGGTCTGACCGGTTTATGTGCAAGTGCTAATCACATCAACATACACTCAAATACTAGTAATGTTGGACATCTACTGTAAGTTATGGTTATTTGGCGGTGCGCTAGTCGCAACAGGAAACCTAAGGGCCCAACAAATAAAATCGAGCAAATTCTAGGCATGGTAAGATATAAGCTCTCGACTAGCAGGTTACATAATGGCGAATTCTCGTTATCACTTTGGGCAAAAGAGCTTGATCGCCACCAGCGCCATGCTACCACAAACATTTATATCGTAGATTTTTAACTACCTTTTTGCGATAAAGTCTCGTTTATTAAAGGAGTGGTAATTCGGTAGTAGTGCTTTGTAGAAGCGCCTGCAGTCAACATACAGGGCATTATCAGCCAAATTCTGCCTCCTCACACCGCTTTTATCCCGCCCAAACTCCAATGGTCTCCGCCCCGCCACCAGCTCCCGCTCTTCCCGCTTTCCGCCTCCCGGTTCCCGCTGCGCCTCCATAGTATGTATTCATTGCCGTCACTGCCCTATGGCTTTATACATATGATAACCCCTTGTGTTGTCCGGGGTTAAAGACAACATAATTTCTCCACGTTGACACTATTACAAGCTCCGCGAGCGAGCCAACTTCGTGCGCCGCCTACCTGTGGGCCATGCACCGTCTTCCGTTACAGAAGCCCGCAGTAGGGCCATCCCCTCCTCAAAACGATCTCAACGCCGGTGCCCAGTTCCTGGTCACTCCAGATTCCGATCCTCACCAGCCGCCATCCTTCCACTCCGCAGCCCAAGGCCACCTTGCTCTGGGATCAGAGAACGTAGATGCAAACCTTTCTAGAGACAGCTATTCTGACGGCGGAAATAACTACGTGCTTTCGAAACCTGCTCCAAATAATAAATCACTTCCGTCTCAAGCAACACAGTCAATCTCAATACCACGAACACCTTCGCTTCAAATATACACGGATCTGCCATCGATCCATACGACTGCACCACTCTCAAATGGCCCCTGCGAGGCCGACACACCCATCCGCGCCAGTTCATTGTCTAGTAGCCTCCCCCGCCGCACGCCAAGTATTCGGACTGCGCTCGCGGCGGCTCACTCATGTGCTGGGTCGATATCCCCGAACTCGGCTTTCTCGTCGCCACAGCTGGCGGCCCTGGTCGATATTACCCCACTGCCTTCTCCCACCTTTCTGAGGTCCTCGTCCTGGAAATCTGCAACTAGCAAATCGCCATCCCGGACGCCCTCTCCCTCGCCAATAAGTGGGTCTACGTTTAGCATCCGTAGAATAGGATTATCGGAACGACCCAGGTCGTCATCCGACCGACAGCAGGCTCAACCCAACAGTGAATTTCAGCTACCGGAACCGGAAGAAGCCCCTGATGCTATACGACAAAATATGCACACTCGAAATCGGAGCCTAAGTGACTATAAACCTGATACACTTCATGTTCCTCCGTCTCACAAGGCTGCTCCGTCCAGAGCTCTGCTCCATAACCACACGACAGCACTTGCTCAAGATATGGCGACCCGCAACAATATGCATCGTGAGGATTATTTAGCTGTCCAACGTGGGATATCGTCCCCTTCCCCTACACGTCTTCCAACTCCTCCGCGAATTGCGCCAAATTGCCAAGGTAGCAGTGATACAGATCATATACCAATACTAGTTTCACCCGTGCCTCAAACCCCAATATACGATGTTATATCGATTAGAACACAACAACCCCGTAGGTACCGGATGCTCCGCAAACTAGGTCAAGGAACATTTAGCAAGGTTGTTCTAGCTATGAGAGACGATCTTGGCGGAAATATCAGCTCTACCTCGGGTGGCAGCAAGATACTGTCCTCACGGCTAGTTGCTATAAAGGTGGTCGAGTACGGCCCGGCCGGAGGAGCAAACAAAGAAAGAGTTGAAACCTCCTTAAGTCGAGAAGTCGAGATTCTCAAAACCCTGAATCATCCCTCCCTTGTCCAGTTGAAAGCATTTGGCGGCGATAACAAACGAGCTTTGTTAGTTTTAGACTACTGCCCTGGTGGTGACTTATTCGAGTTCGCAAGTCGGGCAGTAAACCCATTATCCCAACATATCATCCGCAGAATATTTGCGGAGTTGGTAGCTGCCGTGCAATACTTACATGCACATTTCATTGTGCATCGGGATATTAAACTTGAAAGTACAGCAGCCCGCTGGATTTTCTCTCAAAACTACACCGTCTTTCTTTCTCCCCTATTTCAATTTCTTAGCTCGTGCTAACTCTCCCGTAATAGATGTGCTTATAAACATCCCTGCGTCCGTGATACAAGATGTGTCTGACTGGCGAACATACCCCCGCGCCCTCGTCACTCTTAGTGATCTAGGGCTATCAAAACGCATCCCTGAACCCCCAACAAGCCCTTTGCTGCATACAAGATGTGGCAGTGAAGACTATGCAGCTCCGGAGATCCTCATGGGACAAGCATACGATGGTCGGTCGACCGATGCTTGGGCAATGGGAGTCCTTTTGTACGCGATTATGGAAAATCGGCTTCCTTTTGACCCCTTGCCGGGAGCCAGAGGCGACCCTGCCAAGCTTCGCGCGCGAACCCCACATCGGATAGCTCGCTGCGAGTGGTCCTGGTACCGGTTTTCCAATGAAGAGGGAGACTGGGACCCAGTTAAGGGAGAGCAGTGGGAAGGTGCCAGAGCATGCGTTGAAGGTCTACTTCGGAGAAGCACCAAACGGATGGGCCTATATGAGATCTCACGAATGCCGTGGGTACACGAAGCTATCGATGACCGAGAAGGGCTGAAAAAAGGGGATATTGAAGTTCCTTAGCGAGCTAGGTATTTTTATATATCATTACTACACGTCTCCTTTTCGCTAACCTACCTCTTCCTCCTTCAACTTTTGTTCTTCGTCTTCTTTCTCGTTCACCCCCAGTGTCTTCTCACCATTTTCTCGATTCCTTTTTTTCATTCTCTTTTTTTTCTCTAGTCCTCCTCTTCGATTTTTGCCATGGTGACGTTGAATGCTACATATGATTCCAGCCACCAACTTCGATCCTTTCGGCTTTACCTTGCTGTTCCCCCAGCGATTCAGGGGGGCACACAATAAAGGAAAAACGCTTTTTTCCTGCAACGGTATTCCCCTCCCACAGGCTTACCCTTATGATTTTGTTTCGCATGAGGACAAATGGTGATCATTTTCCTAATCTACATTTTTTGAATTTGCACAAACTTCCTTGTCTCACAACTCTGTATATAATAGAAGGATTACACATAATGTACATATACATACCTATATACATAAAGTCCAATAGAATAATCAGATATAAGGATGCAAGAAAGCAATTGAGTAATTGCAGTTCGTACTAGTACCCGTCATGAAGGCTCCCAAGGAGTTCGGCCGATGCCAAGCAAAATTCGCATAGAAAAGGGTTGGTTGATCAACAGATACCCTGCCGTAGTCCATCTATAACGTCATGATTCTGCAGGTAGCTTGAGGCCTAATAACCCTCAGGCTTAAAAAAATTATGAGAACCCAAAATGCCACAGAATTATAAATGTCATAAGGGTAGTGACATTATTAGAAAAGGTGTGGTCTTCCTCACGCTTAAAAAGCATTTCAGGAATCAAAAATTCCCCAGGAACTATTATAAAAATGTTCAAGAATTGATGGCATTCTTATAAAGTGTGATATTCGGCACCCTTTCCCCATGGCAAAATGTATTCTTTAAGGAATTTTAATTGATGCACTATGAGCTAGTAGCTTTCAATTCTATTGAAAATAAGTGATTGTAGAAGTGTATCTCAAAAGGGGATCCCACCAATCTTCTCTCACGTCCGTTTCTGCCCTACCCCCGGCTGCTTCGTTGGCCCAAGCAAGAAGTCAAAATCGAAACACCAGGAGGAGTGCATATAAAATGGCTATGTGCAGCTAAGGAAAGGATGATCAACCGGCTGGCTTTTGAAGTTCGAGGACAGATAGCCGGTCCAACAGAATCTAGCACCCGATGATGTGCGATTTCTGAGTAGGGCGAGGCTGGTAGAGTTAGGAGACAATGTTAGAGAATATGAAGCCTGGATACGGTTGTTGCTCAACGCGAATGAGATAGCCCGTGTAATTCTCCAGTTACTTAGGAAGACTCTTGGAAAACAGCAATAAGCGATGTAGAGTTGAGATCGTTACTATTAGTTGCCCCTTCACGCAAACATGGATTTCAGCAGCAGTCTTTCGAACTGCCTATCTCGAAGGGAAGAAGGTTTGATGAAGGTTTGATGATGGAGTCATTCGAAAGCTGTTCCGTTTAGTGAATCAGCCTCCGCCCAGAGCTTTGGTAAATGTTAGCGGCTACCCTATCACGTGCCCCCAACCATATTGTGTTGCTCTCGCTTAGATAGTTAACAATGACAACTACGTTATCCTCCTGCAGTAAACCCTGGCCTCGGACACTAAACCTACCTGTAGCTGCATCTGCGTGGGGTCTTTCAAGATCATCTCAACTTTATCTCTTTTTCTTTTTCCTTTAGGTTAAAGCCCGTTTCATCATCTGGCATTTATACCAACTTGTTGCCAGGCAGGTTTTGTGAGACTTAAACAGCTTCGCCAAAACGGACACCCTTACTCCTCCCTGTCCCTAGATTAATACACAGCGTCTGACGGCAAGACGCTCTGGATTTAACTCGCCTCACATCCTTTTGATCAAGGTGTGGTTCGCACACTATGCTGCAACCGGCTGGCGGTCGCAGTGTATAGATGGTGGGATGGGTGCCGCTGGGGCCCGGGCCACACCACCACACCCACGGGCATATATATCACTATGAGCGCAACCACTTAACAAATTGTTACATTGTTTTTTTGCTATGGATAACCTAATTGTCTATTTTATCACAAAGGAGCGCGTTCTTGCACATATTTATATAGGCCCCTTAACTCATCGTCTCGGGACCCACAACAGTTTGCATTATTATTTTCCCTCAACTCTTACAAATTTCTTAACCCTGAGGCATAGCCCCAGTTCTAATGGCAGAACGCCCCATTCCATGGGATGATGATCCCTGGGAGGAAGCTTATGCGAGTCCTGAATCATCAGGATCAGCCACATCAAGTTTATCTGCGGGGAAAAGGTCTCGAAGAAATCAAGGGTCTTCAGAAGACTCCGATGATTCTATCACCGTACGGGTCCAAAGTTTTCGCGCTGGCGTTCCCTCACTCGTTCAGTTAGGAACAAAGTGGGAGCCAGTACCACTCTCCTCTCCTCTAAGGCAAGAATGGGATACGATTTTGAAGCCGCGAGTACTGGAAATTCTTGAAGAGTACCAGATCGATCTGCAAGCCTCCCATTTCATTTATTATCTAACCGAAACTTCCGCGGAAATGACATCACAGCCAAATATCACAACGCTCATAAGAGCAACCGCAAAGGAGTCTGAACAGGAATGGATCCCCGTCGTGGAAGCTCTCAGGAAATACTACCTCAGTGCCAATAGGCCAGAGATAAATATTGAGTTACGTGATGAGAGATCTGGTGAAAGAACGGAGTGTTACCCTGTTGAATCATCCGAAGCTGTCGTTCCAATCTGGAATAATAACGTGGAACGTCAGATGATTCTGAAGTTACGAGGGAGAGACTGGCTAACCCTATCATTATTTCGGCGAGGTAAACCGTCTGGTCCCAAACCGCTAGTTGTCGTCTTGACAGTGTCGAAAGCTTCTACGCACGACTGGGTCAGTATTCGTGAAGAGCTTGTGCGGATATTGGATTTTTATCACCTCAAATATGTTGGTGTTGAGATACTTCGAGGGGAAAAAGTATTCGGGACCGCCAATAACTATGATAGAATGCTCCTCACTGATGACACGTTCACCAAGGGGATGTCAATGGGCCGCAGTATCGGACCAAGGGGTTCGCAAAATCACGCGTCCACATTTGGGGGCTTTATCAGACTCCAAAATCTAAAGGGGAATTGGCATACTTTTGGTCTTACGTGTTTCCGTTCGGTCGCTCCGGACGGCTGTGGCCACCCGTCCTTGAAGACTTGGCAGCGCGAGGGAATCACCGTTGGTGATAAGACTAATGACTTAGAGATGGATTCTCCGAGCCTGGGGGATGCGGAAGAGACGGCAAGAGAATGGAGAAAAAGCATAGACGCCAGACGAGATAGTACGTTTCAAGAGATTGAACGGCGACTAAATGACCAAAACGACCTTGTCGCTCCTAGAGAAAAGGCTGAATTTATGGTGAAGAAACGGCATATTGATACTGGACTTCAAATAATTAAAAAAATCGAAACTCATTTTGGCCAAGATGATGCACGCCTTGGGAAGGTATATGCCGCGTCCGGCTATCGACAGAGCAATTCCATGGCTGTTGACTGGGCGTTAATTGAGGTCGATGAGTCAAGGATTACTAGCAATAAGGTGAGCCCCCACCCTCCACTCTTCTAATACTGCTACTATTTTCCGCTTTTAAAGGTGACAAATCGAATGGCAGGTGCCATAAATGAGGATATTGAATATCCAATGGTTAACACGGATGGAATATATAGCTCCCCAAAGCAGGCGGCGATCTTCCCCCGAAGTATGTTATATCCTTCCTCGCAATGGGCGAAAATGTGCCAGGAGTTGCCTCGATTGAACCGGACATGGAAGTTTTTAAAATTGGACGCTCGACTGGGTTTACTGCTGGAAGACTTGGGGGGATTGAAAGCTCAACCTTGCATTCTTGGGTACAGGACGAAATGGGGGCCTGGGTGGAAGAAGTTGAATCAAAGACCTATACTATCTTTACCAACAAAAAGTTCAATTATGAGTTTGGAACACGGGGGGATTATGGTTCCTTTGTGCTGGATTCCTATGGGAACTTTGCTGGGTTGTACTTTGGCGGTACCACGGACTTGCGCGGGGTGGGGTTTTTCACAAGCGCAGATGATCTGATCATGGACATCAAGAGGGTTACTGAAGCGAAGGATGTTCGGTTTGATGTCTAGAGATAGCCTACAGTGCCAGGCCATAAATATTGTTGTGGCAGAAAAGTAGTGGGGTGTGCCGATCCTTATGGCATAAGGACAGTACCTAGTAAGCAAGCACCTTCCCGCATAGGTACATACCACCCAGCGCCCTCATATAGTTGGAATTTTATATGTTCTGACAATATGAATAATATGAATATATTTAATAAAAACTTCTTACAACCTTTTCCTTTTCCATGGTTTTCCTTTTTCATTTCTTCATTCCTCTATATGCTTTAAAAATTAGGTTACAAAAATGGCATCAGTCTGCCCACCCAAGGCATCAAACAGCGACATACTTCTTTCAAGTGGCACTCCATTGTGCACTTCATTGCATGACATTGTGCTCCCTAGCCTTAATATTTTAGCATGGAACCTATCCACTCCTTGAAAAAAAAGGGGGGGGGGTGGGGGGGGGGGGGAAGGGATAAGTATCTTCCGCAAGATATTCCCTCGAGGAGGCCTGACTAGGAAAAAAGTGAGAAGATAACCAATCGCAACAAAAGGAGGAGGGAAAGGGGTTCAGACGGTGGGTGAAGCTGTGGAAAGGCGTTTATGGGAGGCGAACAGTGGGATAATGACATGGTATGCCACCATGCCAATTCCATGACCGGCATATCATGATGCTTTCTGGCAATGTCCTTCGGAATGTTTGTCTCTTCCTTCGCGAGTACAGCCATAATTCTTCCCGAAGTGGATTGTATTCCTCCAGGAGCATATCATCAATGCCCTTGTTTGTCAACCAGTATGGAGGTTTGACCTTCTCGATTAGCGGGAATCATGCCCACTCCAGGTCCACAAGACATTGCCGGCAAAATATTGGAAAATATAGTCCTCATAGATGCCCCAAAGATGCCATTTGATATTTACTGTTGCTGGCTGACCTTTATCCCATCTCGCGATTGGCTAGTCCGCCACGCCAAGACCCTCACCCTTACAAAGCCTCGAGTCTTAATTCCACGCCGGCTTGAGCTTAAATCGTCACCTTCTTCACTCTTTTCCGCATCACCGCCACGACGTCTGCATACTCGTCATTTAATCCACATATCGTACGCAGAGGCCGCTGAGTCCTGAGATCGATTGACCTGAACTTTACCAAGTTGTGGTGCGCCAATTGGCCGGCAATCTGGCTAGAACTTGACTTACGCTAGGTTCGACCCAATTTTTCAAATATACTAGTACCGACAATGCTCCGATTACAAGCACGGGGCCGGATGCCCAACTGCTTCAAAAGACTGCTCTTCCCATTGTCCTGGTAAGTTTTCTTTTCAAGGTATTCTATTCCCGCTAACCGCTGAAGTTTCGAATTCTGCCATCTCTAACCCCAACACTCTAACCAGTCGAGCTTTCTCCGCAACTCCATACCCATATTCATCTTCGTCCTCACAGGAGAAGAAGCTCAACAGTGTTTCCCAACATGTAACGCAACCCATTTCCCAAGGTGCCTCACAGGCCATGCTTTACGCTACGGGCCTAATGCCGGAGGATATGTCGAAAGCTCAAGTTGGCATCTCTAGCGTCTGGTACAACGGAAACCCCTGCAATATGCATCTCCTCGATCTCAGCAACCGTGTGCGCGAAGGTGTGCAAAATGCGGGACTTATAGGTTACCAGTTCAACACTGTTGGCGTCAGTGACGCTATCAGCATGGGTACGTCAGGTATGCGGTACAGTTTGCAGAGTCGGGATCTCATTGCGGACTCGATTGAGACGGTCATGGGTGGTCAATGGTATGATGCTAACATCAGCATCCCCGGGTGTGACAAGAATATGCCTGGCGTCGTTATGGCAATGGGAAGAGTAAACCGGCCAAGTTTGATGGTTTATGGCGGAACAATTAAGCCCGGGTGCGCGGTAACCCAAAACAACGCCGATATCGACATCGTGTCTGCGTTCCAGGCTTACGGCCAATTCATAACTGGTGAGATCACTGAGGCTCAGCGATACGACATCATCCGACATGCTTGCCCTGGCGGTGGTGCTTGTGGGGGGATGTACACTGCAAACACCATGGCGTCGGCGATCGAAGTTATGGGAATGACGCTACCGGGATCTTCATCGAACCCTGCAGAATCCAAAGCCAAAGATCTAGAATGCCTGGCGGCTGGGGAGGCAATTAAAACCCTTCTCAAGGAGGATATCCGGCCCTCTGACATCTTGACGCGCCAGGCCTTTGAAAATGCAATGGTTCTTGTCAACATCACCGGCGGCTCCACCAACGCAGTGCTCCATCTGATCGCTATCGCTGACTCTGTCGGAATTAAACTCACAATTGACGATTTCCAGTCAGTCAGTGACCGCATCCCCTTCCTCGCAGATCTCAAGCCTTCCGGTAAATATGTTATGGCCGATCTTCATACAATTGGTGGTACTCCCTCATTACTCAAGTTCCTCTTGAAGGAAGGTCTCATCAACGGCTCTGGAATTACCGTGACTGGTCAAACCCTGGCCAAGAACCTCGAGAAGGTTCCTGACTTCCCTTCAGATCAGAAAATAATTCGACCCCTCAACAACCCCATCAAGAAAACTGGGCACATCCAGATCCTCCGCGGAAGCCTGGCCCCTGAAGGCAGCGTCGGCAAAATTACAGGAAAGGAGGGTACCAAGTTCACTGGCAAGGCGAAGGTCTACGATCATGAAGACGATTTTATTACCGCATTAGAACAGAATGAGATTTCGAAGGACGAGAAGACAGTCGTGGTAATTCGTTACACTGGGCCCAAGGGTGGTCCGGGAATGCCTGGTACGTTCATGCATCCAACTCTTCCGAAACAGCAACAAATTTTATGCACATCCAGCGCTAATCCTTTTGCCCTTACCCAACAGAAATGCTCAAACCTTCCTCCGCCCTTATGGGCGCAGGGCTAGGTTCATCCGTCGCCTTGATCACAGACGGCCGTTTCAGTGGAGGCTCTCATGGCTTCCTGATCGGCCACATCGTTCCCGAAGCCGCAGTCGGTGGCCCTATTGCTCTCGTCCACGATGGCGATGTCATCACCATTGACGCCGAAAAACGGTTGCTCGACCTTGACGTCTCCGAAAACATCCTAGCTCAGCGTAGGAAGGAATGGGCCGATAGGGAGAGTAAAGGACTAAATCCCGTTACGGGAATGAAAATGAGAGGGACGCTGGGCAAATATGCTAGGTGCGTATTTGATGTTTACTTTTTTATGTCTTTCATCTCGTTGTATTCGTCGTTTATATATAAGAGTAATTACCACTGCTAATAGCACTACGCCATACAGATCTGTCAAGGACGCAAGTCACGGATGCATCACCGACGCACTATAGAAACCTCCTTTCCACTGCATCACTGCATTTCTTATTTTTATTTTATATTATTTTATTTAATTATTTTTAGACTCGTCTTTGACAATATCCCAGGTATCTATTTATTCACTGGATATCGATTCAGGGATTTTCTGTACTTCTAGTGCAAACCGGGGGCAGTTATTAGAAGTCACTAGCTGTTGGGTTATTTTATCCTGAAGCTAATTAAAAACATGCGAGGGGATAGATTCCAAAATTATTGACTGTAAATATGTATCATGAAAAGAGCGTCCCTCTGAACTTTTCGCGCTGGATATGGTATATTCTCTTGGACTCGAGCGGAGTACATCACATCACATCTAAACGCCATTCCAACGCACTTGTATATACATGTATCTATAAACGGGGCTCTAAAGAGAAATGCTTTGCGCATGAGAAATCAACGCTTTTGGGAAACAATCATATCTGCCTGCCTTAGTTAGGCCTCGAGAAAGTCTAGTACTCAACCCATGCAGCCAAAATACTTCTAGGCAGGAGGCGACATAGAACAAGATGTACAAGAAAATAGTAGGCAAAGAGATAAATTGGGAGAAGAATGGCGAGACGCCCTTCTCTGTTTTCACTTCAGGCTGCATTAAGCTGTCAAGTGTTGCAGGGGATATTACCATTCCGAGGTATTTGTGCGCGTGAACAATGGGGTATAAAGGGATATGCACCAGGAGACAGATGGCAATCAAATGAGTGAATTCTTAAAGTACACATGAGGGCAGAAAAAAATAAAAATAAAACCATGGGTAAAAAGGGGCAAGTCGCGCCTAATGAAAGAGAGAGGGGGGGTATGAAGAGAATGAAGAAAAATACCAAAATAAATATATAAATAAAATAAAATAAAAGGACAAGGTAAAGTGATGCTGTAAGACCGATCTATTATAGTGGTATATTCCCCCGAAGACTCCAATAATAACCCTAATCCCAGTCCAAAATGAATTTACTCCCCTCAAGAGGCGTACTTACCGTAGCGAAAACCGCGCCGTCACCGCATTCGTGGCCAAAATCTCAATTCGCTGCTCATAGAGCTCCATAATATGCATCATTGGATCCCCGAATACTACGTCTCGCAAATCGTCATCTTTCATTAGAAATGCTTCAGCATAAACCCCATCCTGCAAATTATTTTTCTGTTTTTCCATATCGCCTCCGCGAAGGAGGATCAGATTCCCCGCAGCGCAAAGAGACGATGGCGGCGTCTTCCATACTACTGTAGGCATCAGATTGTGGTCGTTTTCCCAATCGCCCTTGGTACTTCTTTTGTTGCGTTTGCTATCGCTTGCAGCCTTCCTGCCTCCGAGGCGATATAATTTTTGTTGTAGCCTTGCCGAGGCTGATTTTTGGGAGGTATTCTCCCCTGGGGTTGTGGAGGGGGGTCGGGGCAGTGGAGGTGCCGGGGAGATATAAAGGTCTAGCAGCGACCGAACGTACGCTTTATCCGCGCGGGGTACCGGGTCACCTTCATTCACAAACGAGAAGAATAGCCATTTCTGGAACCGGTCACGGCCAGGTCCAACGGGCTTCTGCAGCGGTAGGAGCGATACCGGCGGGGAGCCGAAGGTAATGCAGTGCACACGTTTAAAGAAGTCGCGCATCCTGATAAGTTCGGATTTTACTGTCCCCGACAACATATGCATGTACAGCAGGCTGGCGATAGCGCCACCGGCTGAGTGGCCTGTGATAATGAGGGAGTAAGCGATGCGCGATGGGTTTTCATCAAGTATCTGCTGCAGTCGCAAGGCCACGGGCTTGACCATGCGGCGGGCAACGGAGAGAAAGCCGGCGTGGCACAGATTTCCGCGGTCGTCTAAGAAGTGTTCTGGAGAGACGGGGTCAGAATTCATGTTCGTGGCCCAGTCACGAAAGCTGTTCGTGCCGCGGATGGCGAAGACGATGACGTTCATGTTGTCGACTGGCTCTGATTTTATGACCATTGCCTTGGTGCCCAGGCGCCAGTCGGCTTCAACCCGGGTTTCCCGCTCAGCCCCGGTGGGTTTGTTGTAGACTCTTTGGGAGAAGCGCGCGGCTAGGCAGAGGAGAGGGTATGTAGGAATGTAACTGTAAGGGGGACAAAGGGAGGCAGTTAATTAGATGAATAACTAGCGAGTAAGTTGACAAGTGAGCAGCCAAAAAGCTTACAGTCGCAATGGCGTGAGGGAATCCGGAAGCCGAGAGTTTGCATAATGGTAGACTTTTGAGAAGTAATTGATACTGGACGGGTACGTGCGGCGTTTGCGTACTCGGAATGGACGTCCACCGCCAGAGTCCCCGCCACGAAGTGACGGCTGAGGGGGGAGGTAGCTCACACCTTCAAAGGAAAATTTGGTTATTTAACATATTACGCTCTGCGATGACTGAGAGTAACCTACGTAGATCTTTCTCCATGCCACTAAATTCCTGGCCATCTATAGAGGCGATGACTTCGTCGAGCTTCCCGGAAAGAAGATCTGAAAGCTCAACAAATCCACCAGAGGAGCTATGGTCTTTGTCGCTATCGCTGTTTAAGCTAGCCCGGGTGGATCCTTTGGAGGTGGTAGGGGCGCTGTCGTTCAAAGGGTGATAAAGGTGACGGTGATAATGATGCCATTTGGAATGTTGCTCGAATGCTTGTAAAGGCTCTGTTGGTTGTTCGGAGGCCTTCCAAGTGGGAGTAGAGCGGGCCTGTGCGGGGGTAGGCGAGCGGGATGGCGGGATGGGCGGGGAGTTGGGCGGGGTGGGAGGAAGACGATTTGACGACAAATTAGACAGCCTTGAAATTTCGTAATCCGAAGGACTAAATGGGATGAAGGTTTGACTACCGCCACTGCTCTTATCGTCGGCACTGAAGAAGGTGCTGCCATTGTTCATGGAGAGTTGAATATCTCGAAATGCAGGGTGATCTTCCAAAGGGGGTGGTGCAGGGTGGACAACAAAATGAGGCGAGTGCCGGGTCTGTTGAGAAGCCACGGCATTAGGAGGTGGAGGCGCAGGGCGAGGAGGCTGTTGAAAGGGGTCTGTATTGGCAAGCCCTGGGTGCAGCAGTGGGGGATTTAATATGGGCGTGGAGATATTTTGCAGGTAATAGGATGGCGGGAAGGGAAGAGGAGCACTGATAGTGGGTGTATTGGATCGCCGATAGGGATAGGAGGCCTTCGGGTTCGATATGCCAAAGAATGTCATAATGCTGGTGTCCTTGTTATTGTCGCATGGATAGACAATAGCTCGGCGCGCCAGATATCAAATAGAGGAGAAGAAATAAGTAGTCCCTCACAACAGGGAGGGAGAGGATTCCTCTATGAGGCGGGAGGCTGGCCAGACAAGAAGGAAGTTCAAAATCAGAGCTGCCTCAACACGCAAGAGGGGAATAGAAAACCGCTTGTTTGCCGGACCAGTGGTGGTGGCATGTTGAGAGAGGTGGAGCACAACCAACAGTAGCGAGGGATTCCGCACAATTGTTGGAAGGAGATCACACCTGGTGGGGTTGTGTCAGATATCTGGATGCGGTATCATTTATCATTTTTGTTCTGTTTCTTTTCTTAGAGCCAACCAGCCGGAAATCGCAGCTAACACGACAAACCTCCCAGGATCCGGGCGGCCATTCTTTGGCATCATTGGGCATGCTCGCACTGACAGACAAGGATCAGACATCCGCAATGCACAGACATGGCTGCGTGAGGCTGTGACAGGTCGGGGTCCCTCAATGTCTGATATGTAGGTGTATCTGGATCGATCCCTTGTTTCCGTTTCTTCAGCAGTTAGTTAAAGGAAGTTAGACCCTGAAGGAGGAAGACATATCGTCAACAGAGACCCCATCGTTTCATCATAGCGGTTATTTTGTTTCTTTTTGTTCGTCCCAGACAGCCATATCCACACCCCAAACCGGACTAGAATCCACAAACGGCGTTTTTGGTGAAGCTAAGACGGGCTTTGGGTGTGAGATCTGCTGGGGCCTGCACCCGAATTCCAAGGGCGCTGTCCAATAGCCAATATGGACTGGTGAGAGATGTTGGCTTCGTGCATACAAGCCACGAACTAGCATGCAACTCGCGGCCAAAACGGCATTTGTCAAGGCAGAGAGCGCTGCACCTGACGGGTAACTCGCAGCTTGTGTACTCTATATACGCAGTACAAAGTATCGAGAGAGCAACGTAGCGGCAGGGTTCTTCGGCTAATACTTACTTGCTGGGGCGTTAAGTGGTCTGGGAGAGGAACCGCAGATGCGCCATGCAAAGCCATGGGGGGCCGGACCATAGTTGATCAATGGCCAGGAGCTGCTGGACGAAGAGAACACAACACACAAGCCAGTGACAATATTGTTGTTGACGATTGTAGTTGAGATGTTCCTTGCTTGTTTTGTTCTTTTGCTCAGGTCAACTACGGAGTAAAGGATACATACAAGGCCCGACAAGGCTTGAATCCTTGCAGGCGCGGCGGGGCAAAGTCGCAATCGAATCCCACCCTACTCCATCCACTCTGAACTTCTACGTTATGACGGCCTAACTGCAGATTTAAGCATATAGGGTTAGTTAACCTAAAAATTGAGTTTGTAGTTTAACAAAGGAGCCCCGCAAGCCGCAATGCCCCCTTCGAGCACCGCGGATGGACAAATATGCATGTTTACGCAGCATCATCACATCATGAACCATCATCTTGACTACGGAGTACAACAACCATGCCTTCCTACGGGTTTATTTGCCGATGCAACGAAATGACCGTCTCACCGCCCTGGTTTAGCGCGTTTGGTACGCAGCAGCGCGGGGAGCTCGAATTCAGTGAGCAGGACTGCAGACGAGGCTAGCATCTTTTAGTTAACCCTTGGCCTGTTCCGCGGCATGAGCGAATAGAAGCATCGAGGTCTGAGAAATTCGTCCTGGATCTGCGGGCTCTGGTTTCTTTAAATAGCGCGGCAAGGCATGCAAGTGGAGAGTGGGAGGAGATGAATTCCTAGATTCGTCTACCTTCTATGTGATGCGCAGTACTGCACATGCACTGTACAACTAGATGATGACTCCTATGGGCTGCCCGTGTCTCTAACGAGTTACGATGTGTATGCCAGCCGATTCTGTACCGAACAGTGATTAATCGCCTTTTAGGCACACCTGGCAGATCAACGTGGCAATAAAATCTAGACAAACAAACAGTTGGGGGTAAGTTATTTATTATGAATTCCATTGTCGTCAGCCGGCACATGCATACAGCACAGAATAACTATTCATGAAAAACGGCGTGAGCCAACCTTGTTTGAGCCAACCGGCAATAATGCCCAATTGAAAAAAAAAAAAAAAAAAAAAAAAAAGGAGCCAGTGTCAGCCGGCTGAGCAGGTAAATGAAATGGAAATTACAAAGGAAAAGAAAAAAGAAAAGGGAAAGGAAAAGGAAAAGGATTAGAGAGAAAATATGGATTAAAAATAGTGGTGTGTAGGAAAAGATTTGTTTTATGTCAAAACCACCGGTACTATTTTCGTTTACCTGTCGTCGTCCATAACTTGACAAATTGCTGCTTATCCTTGGCACCCAGTCCAACCCGTCTCACTCGCCCCAGTCGAGCCAGCGACTCACCAACTTGGTTTAGCAGCGTCTGTTCCATGCTCGTTAACGACGCATCGAGATCCATGCGTGACTCGGCCAGCCTCGCGTCTAATGCGTTAAAGTAATTATGGTCATACGAAGGCTGGCCGTCTGTGGGTCCAAGGCGGGATCCGTTATGAATATTATTATTTTTCGTACTTTTGGTTTGGGTCGGGAGCAGGACGCTCTCCGCAATCCTCACGCGGATGCAGTGGGTAGGTTTGCTCAGGAGATTCCACATGAAAGACCTGTACGATTGTGGTATCGGAGTCGTGATGTCCGCGGGGGTGTACCTCAGGCTGACAGGGAAAATTCTTGTTGCTGCAGAGACCGCGACGAGAGACGGACTCATCTGCAGGATGCCTTTACCGTTCGTCGTCGTGCATTCAGGAAATACTACAATGGGGCTGTTAGGGTGCCGTTTTATCAGCGTTGCTATATCCACAAGGCGCGAGCCTGCGGGTGGCTTCACTTCGGGGCGGGCGAATGCCCGAAGAATAGCCTGAACAAGGGATATCTGCTGGACTTTGCACGTTGAAGGATACGACACTGTGAATATGGGATCGAATATGGCGGCAAGGTAGAGAGCGTCGATTGGGGAAGTAAATGACGAAGCGATTACGGACGCGGGCCCTGGGAGTGGGGAGGAGTGCTGCGAGGCTAGCGATCTGTCAAACACATGGTTAGAGCTCCAGTAGCGGACATACCCGGTGGAGCCCGGGGGTGTAGCAACACAATCGCATACCCTTTTTTGACGCCATCTATTTGAAGATCAATCCACCATATACCTGGAATTCCCAGCATTACCCACAAGGAGGCTTTCTTACCCAGGGATCCTATGGGAAGCCATTGGAGCACGCAAAAGTAGGCGGCAAATGCGGTGATCAGCAGCGGCAGCCGCATGCAGAAGAGAAATATGTGGAATGGGAGATATATGCCGGAGTGTTGGGAAGAGATAGGTAGGAAAGGAGCGATTCCCGAACCTAGAAAACGTTCGTCAGCCACGATGATGGTTTAAGCTGTGTGGTGTGCACGAAGGGCAGTTCTGTGGCAAAGGGCATACCTCTATCTCTGAACTGAGAAAATTTCTCCATGACGAGAGTGACGCAAATGATACACCCCCAGTTCTCGTGTCGTCGTGGGGGAGGTAAAAAGTCGTGGTGCTTCGGAGTGGTGGGAAATCACATGCACCTGAAGCGGAATGAAGCCTCTCAACAACAAAACTTGTGTTTGTGTTGGAGGAATGCAGGATGAAGAAAGGACGGCAGGGTCAAGGGCAAGGAAACAAGCTAAAACACATTTTTAAATGCGTGGCTTCCGGCGACTCTTCAGCTTGTGCCGTCTCGCCTGTTCTCGCTTTTGTTCTCGTTGGGTTCTTCGTCGTGAATCCCAGTAGTAGTTAGTTAGTTACGGAGTAGCAACGGCGAGAGATAAAAGCTCCGTGAGGAGCATTAGTCAGCAGCATTTATTTACTCATGGATTTCATTGCCTTCACCTTCAGCAGGAGATTGTCTAGATATTCCTCCTGAGTATTGTTCGAGAGGTTCATAGCTGCTTTCCTTCCCTGCTCAGTGCCTCCTTGTCCCATGTCCTTTTTATTTAATAAAAAAAGAAAAAAATAACTTCCTGTTTGTGGATGATGGGGGAAGCAAGCCTGCCCTCAGGGGAAAAGGGAACAAATAGTTATAGCATGACAATTCCTGGACAACTGAAAGATCACACAG
The DNA here is from genome assembly GCF_000150115.1 of Histoplasma capsulatum G186AR. Classification (NCBI taxonomy): domain Eukaryota; kingdom Fungi; phylum Ascomycota; class Eurotiomycetes; order Onygenales; family Ajellomycetaceae; genus Histoplasma; species Histoplasma capsulatum. The sequence goes on along the minus strand of NW_025544801.1, from coordinate 3,648,014 downwards.
AGGGCACACTTGGAAATCCCTTTTATTCACCCTTCCATCGTCCGTTCGGAGCCAATAACGTGCAGATTGTGATTAGGCGAAGGCTGGAGGAGCCCAATCAATTTGGTCAAGGATCTATCATTCTCCAAACAACTTCCCAATCGGCAGCCTTAAGAGACGCCTCATTCATTTGATGTCGACATACCCCTCACCTGCATCCTGCAACTACTCCTTCAAACCTCTAAGACATCAAACGCAACTAAAATGCCTGTTCTCGAAATAAACGTTTCTGGTGAATGCCGACTGAGCCGTCCTGCTGAGAGAGCCTGCCTCAATGTGCGTGTGGCGGCGGAGAGTTCAAGTCAGGACGAAGCAGCCCAAAACGCTACCAGGGCAGTAAACACACTCCACGAGAAGTTCCGCGCGCTATCTCGCAGCACGGGGGATAGCCATGCGACCTCAGATGCACCAATCACGACTTTTAATATTGGGTCAATCACCACCTCCTCGAGAATCCCCACGGACATAAACAACATACCCACTGGCCCACGCCAGTTCTCGGCCTTTGCCAGCCTCTCTGCAGTCTTTCGCGACTTTGCCAAGCTCGGCCAGATCGCATCCCAACTGTTCATGATGCCGTTCGTAGAAGTGCAGTCAATCGACTGGCGGCTGACGGATGCGACATCTGCGGAGCTAAACAAGGAGGCGCAGAACAAGGCACTGCTAAACGCGATTGAAAAGGCAACGCTTTACTCGCAGGTGGTTGCTCGAGAGGTGTCCGTGGTGGAAATTTGCGACCAGGGTGGAACTTTCCCTGGATCTAGTTCGCAGCCGGTCCGTCGATACACGATGGCTAGAGCTGCCTACGCTGGCTCTGGTGCAGAAGCATTGGAACTAGAGCCACAAGAGATTGCCGTCACGGCTTCGATCACGGCAAAGTTTGCTACGGCAGAATGGACCAGGCCAGCTGTCATTACGCGTTATTGATTCGATTTCTAAATGATGTGAATATTCTGGGGGGATTCAACTGCACAATGAATATGCAATTTGCCCCCCTTTGCCCTTTTTTTTTTCTATTTTTTCTACTTTTTTTCAAAATCAATGCTTCAGGAGTCCCTCCAAATATAATGGAGCACGCTGCCTCCCTTCCTCTGCTCTGCTGGGCGCCTACTTCCCAAATGTTTGTTAGGCCAATACCCGGACCTTCTAACACACCTGAATCACTTCTAGGGTTGTCCTTCTTGCCCCCTTTTTCATGGCTCCCTACTTCAAGCCGCTGGTTCTAACCACCCGTTGTTCTCGCCTGGAGTCTTCGCTCAACGTCTCGTCAATCTTTCGTCACCCTGCGCATTACTTTCTTGCAATAAAACCTCCCATTTTGTCTATCTCTCTGCTCTCTATATTAGACATAAGACAGACGTAAATCGTTCAACAAAGGAATCCATAATCAGTAATCATAATCGCCCTTATCAACTTCATTACCCTCATTACATTACCCCCCTAACTAACCTCACCACTCAACTCCTTCAATCGCCGCCAACCTTCAGTTCCCTCCCACAACTCCTTGCCTTTCCCCTGCACGCTCCTCACTGCACTACGAGATTTAAATCTCCAATCCTTCGCAACAAGTTCCGGGGCCCCCCTATTCGAATCCTCTCCCGGAACCCCATCTCCCTCGATCTCCTTATCCATTGGCCCAAAAGTTGCATATCCCTCATGAACCATCCTCTCCGTCGCCTCCACAACCTCCATCCACTTCGCCTTATCGCCCATCCGGAACGCTCCTTGCGTGCACGACGCGACGGTAGCACGCCACGCCTTCTCGTGAGCCGCGAGGGCACGGGAGGGCTTCCTTCGCCATGCCTCTACCTTCGCGACAAGCAGCCACATCGGTGCCGAGTGCGTGATGAGCGGGATGACGTTTTCGTCGAGGAGGTTGAGGATGATTGCTGGGAGGGTTCCGCGGGGGAAGACCGGAGCTGGTGCAGGAGTATCAGCCGTGTCAGTTCTGGCGCTGTCAAACGCATGGCCTGATGTAAGAGTATTGACGAGGGCGGTGAGGATGTTGATGTCGATTGCTTTCTCCCCCTCTTTGGGGCCGCGAAGCTCGATGAGCCGTTTCTGTGCGTAGACGACGTCACGGAAGGGAGTTTCTGGGGGCGGGATAGATGCGCTGACGGTGAGGAGATTTTCCCAAATGCGGTGATTAGTGTGTTTGTATTTGGCGGCACGTTTGAGGGCGGCCAAGGCTTCTCTTTTATGCTTGTGGGGATCGGGTCTCTGCGGGATAGGTGTGGATTCCTCTTCATCTGCGGCGAGTGCTGGGGGATTTAGTTTCGAATTTTCTATGATGGTTGGCGTTGGAAGGTTGATCAATGCCGCGGCGAGATTGCTCCAGGCCTCAGCATCTGTTTCATCCAGCTGGATGCTTCGTGTAAAGGATTCCACCCCATCCTCGTATTTCTCCAGTTCTAGCTGCACACATCCAAGTGCAAACCAGGCGCCATGGTTGAGCTGATTGATAGCTAAACTCTTGCGGTATGCTTCCTCCGCTTTTTCCAGCGACGGTGGTTTAGTAGTGAGATAATGGCGTGCAAGGGAACGTTGGGCACGGGCATACCGCTGATCCGAAACCGTCCATGCACGTTCGTACATTGCAGGGTCCTTGTCAATGTCTCCCAAAATACAAAACAAGCGTGGGGCATCTGCTGGAAGCCGCACAAGCTCGGGCCCTTCGAATGTATCATTGTCATCCGTAGAGGCAGGATTCGTACGGTTAAACAACTGTTTCCGCACGAGCATCCTAGCCATCTCTTCCCTTTCCGTAGCGGCGTAGCACAAGGCAACTTCAGCCCACATTTGCAATCGTTCGTAAATGTCAAGAGCAGTGCGGAGCCCGCCCAGGCTGACCCACCGCGAAGCAAGCTCGGCTTCGAGGTCCCATCTCGTAGAGAAATTTAACAGCCAGATATACTGGAGTCGGTCGCTTGCGGGTGCCGACTCTGATGCTTCAGGGCGCGGGAGAAAGGTGGTGGCTTGTTCAGCCGCCTTATCGGCACCAGAAATTGGATCCGACGCAGTATCAGCGATGACCTGGTCGACAAGTGCTTGTAGCTGGAGCAGCCCTCGCTCCACCGTCCGTGACCTGTAGCCTTCGATCTTACTTCGAACCAGCAGGGCCTGGGAATAAACTTGCCAGTTCGAGCTTCCACCATCAAGAACCCGTGTCGCATAGGGCAGCGTTTCCTCTCTCGTAAGGCCATGCTCTGGAGAGGTGTTTGTTATCGCGGATGCGATGGAAAGAAGGATGATGGAATCCAATGCATTCAACTTTGGCTGGTTCGAGGGGTCCAGAGCTGCAAGAACTGGTGGCAGGGATGAGGGATCCTGAACCGTCATAGATATCTCCTGTGCTTCCACAGGCTCGTCCTTCTTGAAGGATATCGCTTCTAAAAGTGTGTCGTCATTAAGATCCAAAGTTTTGGGTCTGGCGCCTTCCGCTGCGGTAGTGTGCGTCTGCGGCTCCAAGGCCGAGAGATCCTCCTTATGATTCGACTCCTTAGTCGACGCATGTCCCTCATCTGCACTCTTCGCTAAAACGACTAGCTGGCTAATGTCACGGTCCTGGAACTTCGTCCGCTTCCCCAGCTTTCCAGTCAACGCATATTGGAACCCAGTTTCACCCGCTGCACGCTCAAGATCTGCTCGAGCCTTGGCATCGAATCCATGATGGGTATGAATCGTGGCTCTCTCTATAAGGAGCCTTGCACGTTCTTCCGCAGTTCGCGACGACGAAGGATTGGATGACAGAATCTCCCCCGCCAGAAATTCCAAGTCGGTATAAACAGCTGCCTGCAACGTTGTCGTATTCTCCGATAACATCTTCTGGTGCAGGAAATTAACCCTCATCCGAGAACCCCAGGCCACCAAAGGAGCCGCAAATGCCACGTCGCCCTCCCCATTGAAAGTGGGTGTGATGGCCGAATGATTCAGAACCGCTTTAGCAAGACAGAACAGCTCGACGTTGGGGGTAAGCTTATACGCCGCCTCCCCGTCAACAGTCAAGCTGCGCACCATCGCCTCGCGCAACGATCGCAGAGCTTGCGCCACACCTGGGGCCCCATCGTTTGTGTCCGTTAAGAACGTTGGGATCAGTAGATCTGGCGCCCGAAACGCTAACGGAGGGCCAGTGACATTTGACTGAAGGAACGCAGACAACGCAGCGATGCCTATGTGAAGGAGCCGCGAGCGCGTAGCCGGCGCAGTGGCAGGGTCGTCCGCGCGGAAGACCGCGTCGATATTTCCGCAGACGAAGTCGATATAGGACAGGCGGCAATTCTTGATGCCGTCCTGAGAGACCGGATTTTCAGCGCGGCGACCGCAAATGCGCTCTGTTAGCGGGAGACGAAGGACGGCCTCGCATTCCTTGTCCGACAGCCGGAGAGCGTCGTATCTAAAAATTGAGGAAGAAGATGTACTAGTGTATAAAAGGTCCAAGGACGCTGGGAGATGTTCTGGGATCGCCATATGTGGATTTGTGTTGGTGGTATAATTTTTTTTTTTTTTTTTTTCCCTATTCTTCTCCCCCCACAGAAGGAGATGATGAAGATTTTAGGCAAAGAAAAATCCCCCCGCCGCAATTATCCTGCACCACACATTCGACGAAAATCAAAAGCAAGCTGTCTACAGACGATCTTATTTAACGATCCCGAGGATTTTGCAGAAGAGTCAATTTAATAATAAGGCAAGATACATCAGCCGCCGAAAATTGTTGGTTCTACGCAATGGACAAACCCTCTGATTATATAAGTGGGGCCAGAAACCTTATCTTATCGCCCATAGCCAGGACTTGACGGACAACAGTTCTTCTTCAAATGCGCCAGGGAGGAACTCAAGGAGAAGGACTAATCGAGAACCCGTGGGGAAGAAGGGGGGAGGACAGTTCAGAACATAGCAAAATGAAAATAAAATACAAATAACAAAATAACAAAACCCTTATAGAGAATGGAACCAGCACCCGCTATTTTGAAAACATACTGCGTACTAATTATCGCATCCCACCAGCCCCTGTCTTTAAACACACAACCACGAGAAACGGGACACCAAATACCCAAACACCAACATACCAAGGCCACCCCTAATCGCAATCCCACATTTCCCCAATCAGATCATCATCGTCCGGCGCCGCCGTGGAATGTGTCATTAGATAACATTGGTAGGAGAGAGCGCAAATGGCGTGACGGGGCGGCGATGCGGGGTGGCTAGTATCGCCCACTTTCGACTACTTCGTCCGCCGGCTAGTTAACACTATAGAAACAACGACCGTGACAAGAGTAGTCAGACCAACAAGTACCCAGATGGCGTGCTTCAAGTTAACAGTAGGACGGGGGTACACTATGCGCGCGCTGGGGCCAGTTTCGGCATTGTCATCGTTGGGATTTGGGGGTGGTCCGGGGCGATCGTCCCAGTCCTCATACTCTCCGTCCGCGGGTGGGCTGGTTGCTGAAGCGCTTTCGTTATCGGTGTTGTTTTGGGGGCGCGGAGGGGTTGGGGGTGTTGGAGGCTTTGGCAGGTTTGCATTAGTGTTAGCTGGTGCGATATTCCCCTGCGCGGGCTCTGTATCGTGCAGACCATGATTGCTATTACCTTCTCCCGCGTTGACGCGAATTGATCCCGCACCGACCAGGCGAACCTGGTGGACGTTTGGATAAAACCTGACTTCATACGGTACAGGGTAGTTAGTATGTGCGTGTGTTGCTAGCCCCGGCTGTACAGTTGACAACGCGGGAGCAGCATTTGCGAACCAATTTCCAGGTCCATAGCCCAATGCAGAAGCGTTTTCCCGTGGCATTATTCGTCCATGGTAGATGCCTGTCTGTACTGAAGGGACGGCCCGTCCATATGGCTCGACGAAGTCTTCGTATCCTGGCAATGCATTGTCGTCAACTGCTGCGCCAATACCGTGAGGGTGGGCACCATCTAGCTCCCCAAAATCATCATATTGCGATCCGGCATCATTGCCAGCAACACCATGCTCAGACGTTAACTCTAATGCCATACGATGCAGCTCTGCTAACTCTATTGACTCAGCAAGAATATGGGTGGGGATGCAGTCTTCGTTTCCGGCGATTTTGTGGGACGTCGAGCGGGAGTCGTTAGGAAGAATATCTTCGCCTTGCGGGCGGAATACAGCGCCGCGGGGTGTATTTCTTGAACCTGCGGAGGTGGAAGAGCGGGCAGCATCGTGGGTGAAATCATGAACCTCGCGACGGGGAGTGGCAGGTCGACTGGTATATTCGGGCGGCGGGTGTGGTGGGTGTGGGAAGCCCGGATCCATCTCTCGAATCAGGGTAGGGCAGTTGGTGGAAGAGCTGAATGTGGTGGCCGGACGTGCAAAGAAGGCGCCATGACACAGGTGCGTTAGGAGTATTATAACTCTATCCCGTAGACGTCTGCTTGGGTACTATCAAACTACCACTGCCAATGTGACAAATATTTCGATACGATTTTTGCCAGGCGAGTAGTCCCAAGAAGGGGAATTGCAAGAATTGAAAGCCCTACTCCGTATCGACGCAAAGAAGGAGCTTGCTGCGATATCGCAATGTGATGTGCCTTTTATTTTCCACGGAACATATGGCACCATGATTGCTATAACAAGGAATTTCTGCTTGGCATGTATCAAACAGGACGGCAAATATCGAAACTCAACATGAGGGAGAAGGCAATTGGGAATCAAGTTGGAGGCAATAGCATTGCATCCCTGAAGTCACAGTCCCGCTGCAATTCAAGGTCAAGAAGCATTTTGGAGTAGGTGATGCGTCTCCAAACATCATAGTAAATATGAACCAAGAACGAGATATCTGGAAATGCATCGTATGCACCGGTTAGAAATATAGAGTTTGGTCCAGTGAATAGTGTGCTTCTAGAGTCATTTAACGTATCAAGGTGATGTCAATAACATTCTTGAGTGTGGTGAAAATGTACTATATATTTGAAATATACATTCGAGGGGTATTGGAAAGGCAGGGGGAAAAAATCTCTTTTTTTTCTTTTTTTATAGAATATATGTCCAGCCAAGTGACTTCATTTCACTTCACCAGCTACCATACGAAAATGCAGCTCACGAATGAACCCCATCGAATTCAACAAGTTCGAGCGAACAAATGTAGCAAAACCCTACCCACTTCCCCAGTAACTTAAGGAGATAGCCCTCCCTTAGGACGCACAGCATCAGGGTATATAGAAATCGCCGGGTCATCGACCACGATGCTCGTGCTCTCCACGAGGGCGCTGCTTGTAGGCGACACAGTCAGAGTGATGGTCTCCGTCGGCACGGACATCAACGTCATGGTGACACCAGGCGCCGTCAGTTGAGGCAGCAGCGCAAGGGCGTTTTCACCGCCGGATTTTGGGATCCAGAGGCCGAGGAGCGCGAAGGTGCAGAAGAGCGGGACGATGAGGATGGGGCAGAGGGCGACGAGGAGGAGGCCGAGCTGCACGCAGCAACCGCGCTGCGGCATTGGGAGTTCTCTAGTGGGGATGAAGTAGCGGTCGTCAGAGGTCTGTTGGGAGATTATCGTGGGCGTCGGTGGGAGAGGGAGGAATTCCGCGTCAAAGGGGTGATCTGTATGTAGCATTTTCTCTATTTTCTCCATTTTCTCTGTGGGGGATAGGTTCACGGTTGGAGGTTGGGTTGCTCGTGCTGTATCTTCTTCCAGAAGCGCCGCAGCGTCTTTCTTGGAGAAGGACGTCTGGCGTCCTGGGAGGCTGATGGTAGGCAGTGTGGGTGAGAACCGATCGGCCCTTGGGGTTTGATAGCAGGTTGATGAGCAGCTCTCCGTGGGGCTGGGGATGTCCTTGAAAGGGTTTCCCGCCTCTTCAGTGTATTCATGAACGGTCGGTTGCTGTCTGTTGTCTATGCTCCCGTACCAGCGCGGAGAGGACGCGAAGAGCGTGGCTGGAGATCCCGCGGGCGGCATGATGGATGTTTATTTGGCTTTTTTGTTTTGTTGAGCAGTCTTCAAATGTAATGTAGAGGCTGGACTGGTCGCTGTTGGAGGTGCCATCAACGAGAACTCGCATTTATCAGCGTATCCGAGTATTGAGAACCATCTGAAGTCCCTTTTTGGTGATGAAAAAGGGACCATAATAATATTCTCCACTCGATAGGAAGTACGGTGATAATGGATATTTTAATATATACATGGAGGATATATCGGAGACACGAGGTTCCTTTTGAGCTCGTGAAGCCGTGAAGCCGTGAAGCGGCTTGGTTGAACGACATGGTGAACACTGTTGGTTTCGGGATCTACCAGCACGCGGAATCAAAGAGAAAAACGCAATCTGAAGGGACCGATCTTGTTGGTGCCGTGGCGAGAAGAGGATGAAGATGGCCCACAGGTGTCCCTTGTCAGCCAGGAGCTCGAACAAAGGAAACAGCAGGTAGCCATTCGCGCGGGCGTCGTATGGCAAGATGTCTATGAAAGGTGCATTGTGTGCAATGCATGGTTATGGCGCTGACCAGAGACAAGGAAGAGATGAAAAAAAGAGATCGTCGCATCGTGGACAGACGGATAGATGTTGGTTGCCTTTGAGAATTTCTAATATATGCATATGTATATATTTACCCGGCAGCTCATCGGCACCAACAGAGCTTGCCAACAAACACCACGCTGTGCCCGATATCCGGTCCCTCCAGGGCTCAACCCTGATCCCGAGCCAATTGTCTATCCACACCTTCAGACCCTTGGTACGGTTGGTTGAGTTTCAAGGTTTGGGTGCCCCAGGGTAGAGAAGCAATGCATTACACATACATTGACAGAGAAGAGTTTAGTTCGACCTCTATTTTTGCTTGACAAACTCACAAGCCTACTTCTCTCTTTCTATTCTTCCTTTCTTCCTTACTTTGCTTCTTTTTGCTTCTGCTTTTTAAAAATAACACACATACATTTGCGGACCAGGCTCCCGCTGCGCATAGCCAACCATGTTTACATTTGGCATTTGGTCAGAAAGACCATCATGGTTAACTACGCTGTCCAACCCCGTTGTCCCCAGGGACCAGCCAATCCGCTGGCGAACCCCTATTATCTGCTACTCTGTGTGGATGAATACACGTACGTGGTCGATGAAGGCTGATACATGATGCTGATGATGATAATATATTTATTTTACTTTGAGGGATCCAGCGTTTCAAAAAGCATTTCTGGTAAGCAAATCTCCCCGGGTTGGTAGATAAGTCATAAGATAAGAGCTCTCTGGATTTATTATTTTTTTTTTATTGTCAATCAACCCAGCCGAGAAAGGCGGTGTAAATAAAAAACACACAATAAATTGATAAAATTCGGCCGGCATCCTCCGTCTGGCTGGAACTGGCTGGAACCCGTAGCTGGTGAGAGAGTTGGCTGGCGTTTGGCATTTGATTAGGGTTGCAGACACACACCGCCACGATCCAGAGATTGGTTGATGCCCGTTATCTGCTTGGGTCCTGACAGCGGGTGATGATGATGATGATGATGATACTTAGTTACAACTTACCCTGAAGCCGCTCAACAACAGGCAGAAAAAGCCAATCCAAGAGTTAATAGGACATAGCAGTTAAATAGTAAATATATAGTGGCATAGTAACTATATGATGTGTCCATGAGTCAGCCATGCCTGGCCAGATGATACCGTACCGTACCGTATTATAGTCTGCCATACCATACCATACCATACCATATACGATCACCGCACTCAGCCCTGCCCAACCACGGCCGCGCATTTGTCACGCTGCGCTGCGCATCCCTGTACCAAATGACCGCCATTCCCTTTGCGGACTAGCGCGCGGACCCTCGCCGCAGGGGAAGTCCAAAAAAAAAAAAGTTCGAAAATTTTAAAAGGGACTCCAACTTCTGCCGTCCACATTTTTTTTCCTCTCTTCTTCTTCTCCATCTTTCTCGTCCTCCTTGTCTCCCATCTCCACTCTTCCCTTGTTTCTTTTCCTTCTTCTCGTCGGCTTCCTCGGCTTCTTCTTGTGATAGACAAAATATAGAATCCTCCATAGACGGTTTTCTCTGGCCCCCATTTTCCTCCGCGTTTGCGAAGACGCTTTTTTTCTTCTCTTGGGCGCTACAAATCGAATAAGAATCCAACTTCTCATCCTCTTTCTCCTTCTGCAAAGACATCCCTTTCTTAATAAATACCCTTTTTTCCTTCATCTTCTTCTTCTTCTCCTTTTTCCCTTTTTTTAACTCCCAAAAGTCCTGTTTTCTTCTCTCAAAATGCCTGCTGTCGACGTTGCCCCTTCTACCCCAGCCATGTCTGCCAAAGACGCTTCCAAATCCATCGCCGTCCTCGAAGAACTCCTCAAATCACTCTCACTCACAAAGACTCCTGACGAGGCTAAAGCCGCCGCTACCAACATTGCTACCCTTCTAAATGGCCCTGTCGAAGAGCAGGTTCTCCCAGCCAAGTATGCACACACTTTCGTCTCTGCCTTGGGCAGTGAAAACACCAAACAAAAAACCCAGCTAACATGCATTTTTCAGGGCTGTCGAACTATTGAAGAAGCAACTCGCAAACAAAAAAGATGCCGGTGCCCGTGAGCGCGCCCTCGAGGCTATCCTCGCCATCGCCCTTCATTCGTCTGTTGCACCAGCCTTCGAGCCATACCTAGTCACCCTGCTACCTCCCACTCTGGCAGCGGTTGGCGACAAGATGGTCGCAGTGAAGAATGTCGCTCAAGCTGCCGCTGTTGCCCTTGTCAAGGCCATCAATCCAAACTCCGTCAAGGCTGCTCTGCCCCCCATCATCAACTCCATCCTCTCTGCTCAAAAATGGCAGGAGAAGATGACGGGTCTGCAGTGCGTCGAGGCCCTCGTCGAGACCTCTCCGGCCCAGCTCGCCTACCGCGTTCCAGATCTGATTCCCGTGGTGTCCGAGTCCATGTGGGATACCAAGCCAGAAGTCAAGAAATATGCCTACAGCATCATGGAGAAAGTCTGTGGCCTGATCGTCAACAAGGATATCGAACGCTTCATTCCCGAGCTGATCAAGTGTATCGCCAAGCCTGAGAATGTCCCGGAGACCATTCACTTGCTCGGTGCTACTACTTTCGTTACCGATGTCCATGAGCCTACCCTGGCTATCATGGTGCCCCTGCTTGACCGTGGTCTTGCCGAGCGGGATACCGCCATCAAGCGGAAGTCAGCTGTCATTGTCGACAACATGTGTAAGCTCGTCGAGGATCCTCAGATCGTCGCTGCTTTCTTGCCAAAACTCATGCCTGCGCTTGAGAAGAACTACGAAAATCTGGCTGATCCTGAGGCCCGTGAAAAGACCAAGCAAGGTCTTGATACCCTCATCCGTGTTGGGCATGTCAAGAACGGCAAGATCCCCGAGGTGTCCAAGGCTGGCGATGTTGAGACCGTCGTTGCCATCCTCAAGGATATCCTCCAAGCCAAACACAAAGCTCAGATCGCCACCTCCGAGCCTACCATCACTTACATCGCAGCCATTGCCGGCCAGCTTGTCGACGAGAAAGTCATTGACCTGGCGTCGTGGACCGAGAACACCCTGCCTTACATCACCGCCATTACTGGTGAAGCCGACGCCAGATCCGTTGCCGAGACCCTGCGTCTCCGTGCTTCTCCCGGCGCTGCTGACGAGGCTGCCGTTGAGCCTGACGAAGAGGAAGGCGAGGATCTTTGCAACTGCACGTTCAACTTGGCCTACGGTGCTAAGATCTTGCTGAACCAGACCCACCTGCGCCTCAAGCGCGGTCAACGATATGGTCTCCTCGGCCCCAACGGTTCCGGTAAATCCACCCTCATGCGCGCCATCAACAACGAGCAGGTCGAGGGTTTCCCCAAGAAGGATCAGGTCAAGACGGTCTTCGTCGAGCACGACCTTGATGCTGCTGATACCGAGCAGACCGTCATAGGCTGGACTCAGAAGAAGCTGGCCGAGGTTGGCGTCAACATCTCCACTGATGCTATCGAGGCTCGTCTAGTCGAGTTCGGTTTCCTCCGTGAACAATTTGAAGGGCCCATCACCTCTCTCTCTGGTGGCTGGAAGATGAAGCTTGCTCTTGCCCGTGCTGTCTTCGAGGAGCCAGATATCCTCCTGCTCGACGAGCCCACGAACCATCTTGACGTCAAGAACGTTGCCTGGCTCGAGAATTACCTCATCAACTCTCCTTGCACCTGCATTATTGTCTCGCACGATAGCAAGTTCTTGAACAACGTCGTCCAGCACGTTATCCACTACGAGCGCTTCAAGCTCCGCAGATACCGTGGCAACTTGACTGAATTCGCCAAGCGTTGCCCCTCTGCCCGCTCTTACTTTGAGCTCGAGGCTTCGGAGATGGAGTTCAAGTTCCCAGAGCCAGGTTTCCTTGAAGGTGTCAAGACCAAGGCCAAGGCCATTGTTCGCGTCAACAACATGTCCTTCCAATACCCCGGCACCTCCAAGCCCCAGATTGCAGATATTACCTTCCAATGTTCGCTCGGTTCCCGTATCGCCGTCATTGGCCCCAACGGTGCTGGCAAGAGTACACTGGTCAACGTCCTGACAGGCGAACTTATCCCCACCAGCGGTGATATCTACCACCACGAGAACATCCGTATCGCCTACATCAAACAGCACGCCTTCGCCCATATCGACAACCACCTCGACAAAACTCCTTCTGAATACATCCAATGGCGTTTCCAAACCGGCGAGGATCGTGAAACCATGGATCGCGCTAACAAGATCGTCACTGAGGACGACGAAAAGGCAATGGACAAGATCTTCAACATCGACGGCAGCAAACGTCGCGTCATCGGTATCCACTCCCGCCGCAAGTTCAAGAACTCCTACGAATACGAATGTTCCTTCGTCCTGGGTGAGAACGTCGGCCTAAAGAACGAGAAATGGACCCCGATGATGACGGCAGACAATGCCTGGATCCCCCGTAACGAGATCCTCGCTTCACACGCCAAGATGGTCGCCGAGGTTGACCAGAAAGAGGCCCTGGCCAGCGGCCAATTCCGCCCTCTCGTCCGCAAGGAGATCGAACAGCACTGCTCCTTCTTCGGCCTCGATGCCGAGCTGGTCTCGCACTCGCGCATGCGCGGCCTCTCCGGCGGCCAGCGGGTCAAGGTCGTGCTCGCAGCTTGTTCGTGGCAGCGTCCGCATCTGATCGTCCTCGATGAGCCAACTAACTACCTCGACCGCGACTCGCTCGGAGCGCTCTCCAAGGCCCTGAAATCCTTCGAGGGCGGTGTGATCATCATCACTCACTCCTCTGAGTTCACCGAAGGGCTGACTTCTGAAATCTGGTCCGTGCTGAAGTCCGAATCGGACGGCATCGGCCGCATGCAGCCGTCCGGCCACAATTGGGTGCAGGGCCAGGGCACGGGGCCCCGCTTGACAGAGAAGGAGGACGATCAGGAGAAGTTCGATGCTATGGGTATGTTTTCTGTTCATTCTACACTCCTTTATATGTATAAATATATATATACAATACGAAAGTTGCTTGCTAACCACTCAAACCTCCAGGTAACAAAATCGAATCTACCAAGAAGGCGAAGAAACTCACTGCATCCGAGCTGCGAAAGAAGCGCAAGGACCGCATGGCTCGCCGCCGCGCTGGCGAGGAGGTCTTCAGCGATGAGGACTTGTAAAGGAAGATGTTTTCTTTTTTTTGAATTGTTTTTCTTCTTTCTTTTGAGTTAATTTCCTTACTTCTGTTCTTCCCGCTCGGGAGCTTAATGATGATCGCTTGTTCATACGACTGGGATTTGGGTTGATTTAAATACTTTTTGCTATCTACCAATGGGTGTTATCCGGCTTACAAAATGTTTTTTTTTTCTTGCTCTGATTTTTTTCAAGTGATATCTATCTTCCTTTGGGCTGTGTTTTTTTTACTCTTAATAATTCATGTTATGTCTCTGCACCCCCTTTTTTTTCATTTAACTTCTGTGAGCTATCAAACACTTTGTAATTTTTGTGAAAGGAAAAATATAGAAAATGGAAAATAGAACAGGGAATTATTTTCATTGGCACAGAATCAATCAATAGATAGATAGATTTATAGAGTTTTTCAAATTAATCTGTATTTATTTGCTCATTGAATTCTTGCTGTTAGATATTTTTGATATAAACTCGGTTTCAAACAACAGTTCAATGTGGTGACTCTTGTTTATATTGCTTCTCAAATTTTGTTTTCATTTTATTTGCATGTTTGTGCTTCTCATTTCTGTGCTCTGCTGAGAGAGCCTCTTCATTTGCTTTAGCTCTATATACTTCTATCAGTGTATGGTCTTTTTAGAAACCCAGGAAATGGTACGGAGAGAAACACACTCAAACACATATAGATAGATAGGTGTTAGACTACTACCCATTTGTCAAAATGGTCTTTACAGCTGTTTGAAAGGAAGAGCTAGCTATATACAACAAAATTAATCATGAGAACTGCTCTGTTATCAAAATCATCCATAATTACTTTCATTCTTATCAACAACAACTATGTATCTTGGACCATCTTTGGTTCATTTCTTATCTCTTGTCTATTTGAATGGAATGGAATGGAATGGAAACTGCAGTATACTCTGTCTTACAAAATTCACAAACTGGTTAGAAATTAGTTTGCTTAGAAGCTGCTCTATTGAAGGTTATATATATATCCTAGCACGTTCTGCTCTGGTATCTTGTGGTTGTGATTATCGGAGGCGTTTCGGCACGCCCTAGTCAACCGTGCTCGAACGCTTCTGGTCATTGACATGAACTTTTATTTTTGTTTGCTTGCAATAACCAGCTGAGAATGCAATTCGAAACCAACTTAACCACCGCCATTTCCCCCATCTGGCATTCACGATGATAAGGATTTTGATTCGCACTCGTATGGGAACTTTGACCAGTCCTTTTAGCCGTGTCATTGCCTCCCGACTTTCTCATCCAACGTGCAAAGGAACCCCTAGAGCAATGGCTTCATTGCCGTCACCAACACGCGAATTTTCGACGTCTACATTCCCCGAGCGGAGCTCGAAGGAATTGATCGAAGAGGAGAGTATTCCTTCTTACAAAGCGGAACAGTTCTACCCGGTCCATATTGGACAGGTGTTCGAGTCAAGATACCAAGTCGTTTCCAAGCTGGGTTTCGGGACATCGTCGACGGTTTGGCTTTGTCGGGATTTAAAGTCGGTAGCTTGCTAGCTTCATAAACATGATAACTAAAAGGCTACTTACTAGCTAATCCTAGTACCTAGATGGCTGGCTACGTTCTAATTATTTGATAGAGAACATCGATATCTCGCTCTCAAAGTGTGCATCCGAAAAGAGGGAACGGAACAACATCAGCACCATGAGATTACAGTTTCCCAGCATCTCCACGATTTCCGTCTCGAGAGTCGCGGGGGGGAAGAGCTTGTCCGGAGAGTCCTTGATTCCTTCGAAGTCACCGGTCCCAATGGGTGCACCAGTGCCTTGTCTATAAGCCACTTGGGATGAGCTTCACCGATTTCCTCAAGCTCTTCCCAGACAAGATGTTTCCGAAAGACCTTGTTCAGAGAAGCATCCAATTTCTTCTTTTTGCTGTTGTCTTTTTGCACAGGTGCGAAGTTGTGCATACAGGTGATTCTTTTTCTTCTCCATTTACCTTTTTTTTTTTTGGCCCCAAAAATTGTATCACCTTATCCTTCCTGTAAACACTACTCACTGACTTCTCCACTCAAGATATCTCCTCCAACAATCTCCTCCAGGGCATCCACGATGATTCCATCCTGGAACAGCTCGAACAGGAAGAAATCGATCATCCAAGCGCGAGGAAAAGCCTGGAAAATGGTCGTGCCATATATACCTCTCGACCCATGCCAATATGCACTGGGTTTCCCGTGCTCTGCGATCTTGGGGAGGCGCGGATTGGCAGCGGTAAGCATCGAGGGGATATCATGCCCGGGATATACCGGGCACCAGAGGTTATCCTGGGCATGGAATGGGACTGCAAAGTTGATATTTGGTCCATTGGTCTAATGGTAAGCATGAGGACATTTCTCGTAAACCATACCATAAACCAAAATCTGGGAATCACTGGCAAGGCGACTTCCTACTTTGGTTGGGTTCGGTTGAGTTTGATGGGTGCTAATATAAATACTTTCAGACATGGGACATATTCGAGGGCGGACGACTATTCATTGCCAGGAAGGACGGCATATTAGACGACGAGCAACATTTAGCAGAAATTGTATCATTGTTGGGTCCTCCGCCTCCGGAATTTATCAGGGGAAATTCCAAATGTCTCGAGTGCTGGGATGAAGAAGGTAATCAAACACTTATTGCTCAAAACCTCAATCGACGCGATATTTTATATATGAATCCATGCGGGAAAACACTCACATATATTTCTTTTCTGGCAGGAAACTGGAAGGGCTCCATACCCATCCCGGATCAATCTTTCGAAACACGCGAGTGGCGACTGGACGAGGAGGATCGCGCTCTATTTTTGAAATACCTCCGAAGGATATTACGCTGGAGGCCGGAGGAGAGGCCAACAGCCGAGGAGCTCGCTTTTGATGACTTTCTCATGCAGCCACTCGTGGAGTCCCGTGCGCGTGCTGCGGGGAATTAGGCATTTTCTGCGCACTTTTTGGACTTTTTTTTTCGGTTGTTACTGTACAATATATATGAGTAGAATCTAAATTTCGGATACCCTCTTCTCTGCCTCAAGCCGTAGCTTCCAACTACCATGAATGTTAGAATTGAAAATGGAAGTAAGGGACAGACGGCCAACCTTCACAGACGCCTTACTCATACGCCTATCAAGTCTTTCTTCAACGATCACTGTATCGTGATACAGAGCCAAGGCCGATTACGAGCGACGGACCTTTCGCAACCCGACTGCCCGATGCCAAACCGCTGGAAAGCCGTGATGGTCCCGGGGAGGAAACGAGATGCCTCCCACTTATGTTTTTTTCTTTAACGTTTTGTTTCGGTGTTTTGTTTTGCCTCGCTACATGTAGCAAGCTGCCAGAGAAGCCGTTGAAAAGCCACTCCGCTATTTAATCACCATGGCCGCGGTACTGCACGGCTTGAGAATCGACATTGCGAAACTCTCGCTGTCAAAAGCGAAAGGTCAGAAGCAGTTTTGGACCTTCCAAAACCTTCCCCCTCCCCCCCGTCTTGAAATCGGGCCTTCTCGCTGACATTTACCAGGCCTCTCTTCCACTGTGCGGGGAGGTAGAAGGTGGGGACAGCCACCGGGTGGAATGTATGGATCAGTTATTAGACGCCAAATTGCGACGTCCTCCTCATCGATTACCCCTCGAGAGAACACTGCGAATGTGCCAGACGTGGCTAGAATAGAGCAAAATGCGTCACTGTTGCCCAGCCAGGATGAAAAGACGGGCGCGATGGGTCATTTTCTGTACAGAACTTTCTACTATTTATTTGAGCCTTGGCTTTTTCCGCACCCACCTGTTGTTCTAAGCGACAAAATACTATATACAACCGCATCTTGCACTGTATCGTTACTCTTTGTATTTACGTTTTGGTCGCTTTGTTTCTTGCCTTGGCTTCTCTCTCATGCTAACCCACCCTTCGTCCCCATTCCTCCGCGTCCCTAATACAGCGGGAGCATCGACGCAGTCACCAACTGGGCGCGCCAAGGGTCTCTCTGGCCGGTTTCTCTGGGGCTTGCGTGCTGTGGAGTTGAGATGATGGCAGTCTCCATGCCGCGATATGACCAGGATCGGCTCGGCACCATTTTCCGCGCTTCACCCCGCCAATCAGACCTGCTGATCGTGGCGGGCACGGTGACGAACAAGATGGCCCCCGCGCTGCGGCTGGTATATGACCAGATGCCGGACCCGAAGTGGGTGATTAGCATGGGCAGCTGCGCGAATGGCGGCGGGTATTACCACTACAGCTACAGTGTGGTGCGAGGCGTGGATAGGCTTCTTCCAGTGGACCTGTTCCTCCCAGGTTGTCCTCCCACTGCTGAAGCTCTTCTGTATGCTATGGCTGTGCTTCGCAAGAAGTCCATTTCGAACACGAAGATAACGAGGATGTGGTATCGGAAGTAGATATTTTCGATTTTCGATTTTCGATTTTCGGGAGAATATCTTGTTTCACTATTGTAGATAGCAACAGGTCGGTTAGAGGCTTGGGGGCTATATCATTCACATCTCAACTCATTAAAAGTTTATTGTTTCCGCTTTTCAAACCAATGGTGAGAGGTTAAGTCCGAGATCAGCATCCTCGTTTGAGAGCACGTATGAGCAAGAATGATTAAGTATATTGAGGCTATTAACCGCCTGTACCTGTTTAGGACCCCGGACATCAAAATTACCACCTCAGGAGAAAGAGGATCTGTAAGATAATTGAAAAATGGTGGAAATGTGAAAGAAAACCACAAGTGAAGAGAAAAATCATCGTCCAGATCATATGTTATGGCGTCGTATTTCATCTGCGGCATATCACATCAACTCATAATAGATATTTCAGCATAACCCCTTTCCCTTCCAAACTACCCAGCAAAGCGTAACAGCCCCCTTGATCGCCGTAGCCAACCACAACGAGCTCGCCACGCCTGCCTCTTTTGATAGAAAGCCCGAAACCATCGCACCGACAAACAAGGCGCCAAACGATCCAATTCGCCGATTCCTGACCGTGTTAGGGTTGGCAAGCAGCCGCGGATCAATAAGCAAATCACATAGGACCGTCGTCAGCACAAGTGTAGGGATTTCATCTATTTTCAGAAGACGGGAGGTGATGATTTGCCCACCGGCCTGGAATGCTAATAGGGAGATGGGGATGATTTCCATCCAGGAAATGCCGCTGGAACCGTGCGCCGGTTTCTTTTTGACCATGTCCGTTTCCACGAGGATTGAAGCGATGAGGACAGCAAGGGTCTGAATTGTAAATGAGGTGATAAGGGTGGAACGGCGGAGGGGGTTGAGCAAGCGGGAACCATTTATGAAGAAGAGAATTCCGAGAAGGAAAGCGGCTATGGCTATTAGGCATTTGGGCCATCGAAGGCTGGAATCCCCCGAAATACCCAGAGCGAGGAAGACGATGTTCCCTGGTATTGAATTTTGAGCCGGGGGGGTTTATCAAAGTATGGGTTATAGATAGCTATCACATACCTGTCTGCATATTGGCAAAGCTACCCCACGCTCTGAATGCTAGGCTGTCAATCACTCCGCTGGAGAATGAACAAGCTAGCAAGAGCATGTCACTCCAAGCGGGATCGACTTCCTCCTTGAGGTGGTGAGAGAGTCTCCTGTGCCAAGGGAGTTTGGAAACGCAGTTCTCAACATCAACAAATGTGAAAGAAGAACTGCGTGAGAGATGGGGCAGGTCATTTTCACCTTTTCTCGATCTGGATAGTTCACGATCTTCCTGTGCGTTGGGAGAGGCAGCAGAAAATTGTACACTCAACTCCTTTGAGCTCATAGTGTGGGATACTGGGCATCTGATTTGGTTACCGTAGTTGGGCTTCATTCTGGAACTGGGGCAATGGCGATTTTATGTTAAGAACACAGGCTCCCACAAACCCTTCGAAGTCTTTCCTTGGGGGACAATAGCGTTATGACCCCTATTGCAATGAGTACGCATTAACTCATTCCTAGATTTCCATGCATATGCGGAAGATCCATTTTTGCCAACCCGAACATACCAGGGGATAAGCAAGGCAGAAATCTCATATGTGTACCTCTCCTCTTGGATGAAGAAAAAAATTTTTGTTTTTGATTTGCCTAAAGGCACAAATCAATTACGATCAAGCCCATGCCCCATGGTAAGGAAATGAGATTAGCCCGCCACAGAGAGGCTAGACCGGCGTGTTTTTCAATTGCTGAAAAGATCTGCACTGGAGGAATCGCATGCCAAGTGCTGGGCGATAACAGGACAATGTCATATATCAACAAAATCGAATAGAATCGAACAAAACCTGTAATGGGGACCTCGCGGATGATAACACACAAAAGTAAAAATCGTGATCTAAATCAGATTCAATAGGCATATAGAAGAACGAACAGGCAGGGAAACGACGCGGTCGACATACCATCCTGTTCCCAACGGAGGTGCTTTGATTGTTAGCACAAAAAGCTTCCGGCGGGCTTGGCGGGCTTGGCTCCGCTGCCAAGAAAAGCCCACGAGCGCGCCGCGAGTCCACAGCCCGGAATGTAAGGAGCCTATCGGAAAACGACAAGACTCAGCCTTTAGGTGGAGATAAGAACATACTGGTTTTCTTGCAAGGGGGGGAAAATGGCATTGGGCCGCATATCTGTGGTCCATCAACGCACGGATCTCGTTTCACCGCTGCGATTCTCAGGTGTCACCAAATATGGGCTATGGGAGGGGGGCAACGAGTGAGCTCAGTGGTTCAAGTAAGGTTCCCGCAGCCGAGCGGAAGGCTGGATAGAGGTAATATTTGGCATATTCCTCAGCGGCCAATAGGGGCAAGGCAAACATACCGACTGTGAATCTAGGTTCAGCCACTACCTGGAAAACAACTGTGAGAACATCGATCTCAGAGCAGCTAGGATCATACCACGTCATCTGGTCGAGCTACCGGATGACAATCCTCTTTGGCTCAGTTACTCATTGGCCAGGGGATGCTTCAGGAAGCTCAAGTGGTACAACGAACTCATGCCATCTTTGAAACGAGGCTGTGTTTGATCTGATCAAAGAGCCGCAGGACTGTCCCAGATGTCAGGCGGGGATAAAAGGCATAAATGTACCTATTGCAAGGGGATATGACCACCCGGTTCCGTCCGGCTTGCGGCATGATGCATCCCAACACTCGATATCTTCCGACACTGGCTGCTGTTAAAGGCAATGTAGAAGCGCTCAATGAACCACATGTTGGATATAACCGATCAGACAGTTCAAACTTGCAGCGAAGGGGCCCATCCCTGATCTGCATCACTGCCATGTGCGACCCCCCAAGCACATGGCATCCACATGATGGCCGTTCAACACTTTTGTGAAAACCAAAGGTGGCTTTAAAGAACATCCCAACGAAGCCAAAGATGCAGTCCCAGACAATTTTATGGATACCACCAGTTTGACCAGGAAGTATCAACCCAACGCTTCATGGTAAGGCATCAGCACAACAGAACGAAAACAAAATGGATATTCGATATCACTGGATAATAACAGATACATCCGTACACGAGCAGCCCTGAACAGAGAACGTGACCTCAGGCCGCAAATGCAGGCGGAGCAAAGCCTCCGTAGCCCGAGCGAATCCCGGAGGCAAGTCGAATCATAAAAATCAGTCAAAGCAAGAAAAATCAGACCATGGGTGAAAAACAATTCCGGATAAGATACTGCCGGTTTAATCACTATCGCTGCTGCTGCTACTCGAAGAGCTCGAACTCCCACCCTTTTTATGCTTGTACTTCTTATCCTTCTTCTTCCCGTGCTTATCTTTCTTCTTGTGCCTATCGGTGGGGTAAAAAAAAGGAGCGAATTAAATTTTCATCCATCAAACAAACCCCCAGCGGGATACATTTGTAAAATCAAAAGTTGATGAACGAGATGGTAAAAGCTTACTTCTTAACCGCATGAGACGCAGCATTTGCGCCAACTGCACCGACAACAGCTCCTCCTAACGTCCCCAGCATGCCACCCTGGAGCTTATGGCCGACAAATCCGCCAGCGGCACCGCCCAACAGGGTTGAGCCCAGGCCCCTCTCGCCGTCAGCGGGTCCTCCAGGACCACCGGGTGCGCTGTATGCCGGTGGAGGCTGATTTCCATAGTAGCCAGTACTCTCTCCACCGTGCTGCTGCGGAGGGTACGCACCGTAACCTTGGTCGCCGCGGGTATCAACTCCCTGCCCATGAGGTCCGGCGGGCCCCGGAGCGGGAGAGCCATACTGGGGTGCCTACAGTTAAGAGTTATTGGAATTAGAATAGTGCTTTGTGTGGATGTGGCTGAACTGGCAGTATTTCTTGTCTCTGCCGTTAAAATGGCTGATAGAAAGGTATTGGAACAGGTTCTTACATTTTGTTGCGCGGGTGGATAATAGCCTTGCTGTGGTGGGGGTTGCTGTCCATACTGGCCCTGCGCGTACTGGTCCGCAGGAGGATAGCCAGCGGGAGGATAGCCCTGAGGAGGGTAGCCTGCCTGTGATGGTTGTTGTCCATAGTATCCTGGTTGTCCTCCCTGAGGAGGGGCATTGTACTGGCCAGGAGGGGGACCTCCACCGGGATAATAGTTCGCCATGGGTACGTATATTTGCAGAAGAACGAGATGAACGGGGTATCAACGAGTGGTTTCAGCAACCCAAAGATGTCAGGTCTGAGATGGTACCAGGTTGAATGTTGTGGAAGCGATAATTCTCGCTGCCACCTGAAGGTTGGAGGACTGCGACTCTCTGCTTAGGAACCGCGTGGGGCGGGGTCAGCCAACCCGGGCACTCCGATACGGAGCTAACAAGGAGGACGAAAACGGGCGAAGATACTAGTCCACAGCAATCAGGCCGCAGTGGCTGACAGGCAGGTGACCCGCCTGTGAGCGTGAACGGGTAACGGGAGGATGCAATGGCGCGAGTTGGTGATTGACGATATGATAGGTTTTTTGACTAAGAGTCAATTTCCGCTCGATTCGGCAGGATTTTGTATGTCCCTCCATACCTCGAGAATAAACATATAAAAAGAACAACTTGATATTTCGTTTTCCATTCACCCATACATGGGAAATTTGAGACTAATATACCAGAGCCTATGAAGGTGTGGAACAAAAGCCCAACATTTCCAATGCGTATACCATCATCAGAGAATTCATTTTCTCTATGGATCATAAAACAGGGAGAGGCAGTTGATTTTTTTCTTTCGCGAAAATACATAAAAATCAAGAATGTTATGTCCACAAATAAATAGTATTAAATATAGACACTCCACTGCGTTGCTTCATCTTATTGCCCGTGCTCATGACCTGAACAACTAAACTCAGTTCATTTAGCGGGGTTATCGCTATCTCAAAGTAGGGATGTCTATCCCCAGATTCGGTGTGGAAAAATTCAGCATAATCTAACTATGCAGAAATCCCTCCCTCCCAAGATGATTAATTTTAACAAAAGAAGCTTGCTGAAGTAAAAGCCATACAGTAGCCACACCGAGGATACAACGGACACAATCCCATGATACCACGAAGGTGAAATAGAACGAACAATATAACCGTACAGAATGCATGAAGAAAAGGAGAGAAGGAAAAAGTATATTAAAAAAAAATGAACAGAAAAGCAGGCAGGACTCCAGCATGCCGGCTAAATAAACAGGTTTCCAGGTCGTAATATTTCGTTACCAGTCCTGCCCGCGATCCTTCATAAGGATTTCGATCGCAACATCCTCTGGTAGGGGATGCTCATTCAAATCTTTGATGCACTCCGTCAGGCCATCTGCTGCGTCGTCCACCTGTTTCTCAGTCCACCCTGTGCAAGCCATGACCATTCGCCGATAATTCTCGCCTAAGACGACGTTTTTCGACTTCAGACTCTCCACTTCTTTGCATATTTCAGCGTTGTGCTCGCGGTAACATCCAAGCTGGAATGTTAGGATTTCAATACTGGGGAGTGACTGGAGGAATGCAACTTGCTGGTCCGAAAACCCGCCTGTCGTTGAGATGTCAAAGTCATCCGGGAAAAGAGTATTAAATTGAGACATGTCGAACCCAAGAGCATCGTCAGCATTTCCAATACTTAAAATTTTCGCGTTAAACTGATCACCCTGGATCGACTTAAGGAGTGCAGTCAGTTCTTCTGATGAGCGCTCGAGGTTCTTTATTTGCCTATCAAGTTCGATGCGATCTCGGGCTCTCTGCTTCATATCATCTAATTGCTTTTGTTCAATCTGCCTAGCTTTCGCACTTTCCCGGATTTTATTGTGCCAGTGTTCGAATTCTTCTTGCTTCTTTCCTAAACCCGACGAAAGTTCATTATCGATGCTACTGAATGATTGTTCAACGAGGGATGAGACTTGGGAAATAGTTACTGCTCATCGGTTAGTTAAATATACGTATATATATATCAAGGTAGCATGAACACAATTAGGAAAGGTAGCACGAACAGTCAAGTAACTCTCGTCGAGTTTTAGAAAGCCGATTAGCAAACGATTCCGAATCCCCATTCTGCCCCGACAGGCCGCCATTGACCATGTCAACCCCGACTCCATAGTCTGCCGGGCGGAGTCCTGTATTATTCGCTATATGGGGATTTGCACCGACTTCGAGCAATTGGGGGACAAGAACAGTCCGCGCACGACCAGCCAAATTCAAGGCGGTATCGCCCTGGTCATCTTGAATGTTTACCATCTCAGACATAAACTTTCCAAGACCTATTACCCCAGCCGTTGGTTGATCGCTAGAGCCATTGGCAGATGCGTTGATGGACCCTGCAGGTCCGCCATAGCGCACAATAAACTCAAGCAGGGATTCTAGATAATGTTTTGCGGCAACATGCCCTCCACCGCCGGTCGCAGCCATCATGGCGATATGGTGAAGAACGGTACGCCCATGGTAGTCAACTATCTCAATGGTAGGACTTAATACGTGCAGTAACTTGGAAAAACTGCGATAATCGAGATTGTTCCTAGTTCCAACCGCCTTTTGCAGAGCCGTCTCTCCAGCACCATTCAAACGGTAAATGCTAACACCTTTGGCTTTGAGGGCATGGACTAAAGGCATCCGAGCAAGCATGGCAGCCCAATGTAAGGCACTGTTGTAGTATTTGTCCAAGGGAATCTCCAAATCCTCGGCAGATAGATTAAGAAAAGCAGGATGGTTAGAAAAATCCTTGGCACGTTTATCCAAGAATAAAGTCATGACAAGTTTCATTTTTTGGTACCTGTCTGGGGTGGTGGCAGCATGAAGATGATGAAGACCCCGTGCTGGCCCACCTGGCAACCCGGCCCCAGGATGCACTTGATAGAACGAGTCGTTTGGCTCAGTCGGCGACGGTTCAATCATAGAACTGTTAGGACCAATGACATTTGGCGACTGGAACGATCTTTCATGAGCAGATAGCGAGCGCATTCGTTTCCTAGGAGGTTCTAACGGTTCATCGGCATGTTCAAGAAGACCTGCCTGCTGACTATTTTGCATGTTGCTACCAAAGCCGCTGTCCGACGCAATGCTATGCAAGCTCTGCTGGCTTCCGGACTGAATCTGCGACTCTTGACTGCCCACCTGGGAAGATACCTTCATGCTTGAACGTCGGCCATCTGGTCCTTTCCCCAAGGGCGAATCGAACCGAGCCTTGTTTATCGCATTTACAGCACTAACGGCTGTGCGCGAAATGTTTTGGAAGTAAGTGCCCTGCTGGGTTTGACTCATTCCTTGCCCGTCCATTGTCCGGTAGAGCCGCTTTCTTTGCGCGGCCATCGCCTGCTCCTTGGTCGGAGTTTCCACAGCTCCGCGACCCGCTGGCCCAGTACCGTCCTGGCCCATGTCATACTCAAGAAGAGGGCGCAGGAGTTCAAGAACATGATAATGGCGGCACAGTTCAACACCTCTTTCATAATTGACCCAGGTTCCTTGGTATTTCCCATAGCCCCCTTGTACTTTCTCGTGCTCACCGGCGGCAACTTCTTTTTCCAGAGTCTTGGTTCTTCTTGCCTTCATCACTCCCGCAACTTTCAGAATTTGTGTCGCATTCAGCCATGAATCTGAACGCCGTCGCATAACGGCTACTCCGTTTACTTCCATCTCATACACCGATACATTGGAGTAAACAGCCTACATGCCACACGAATGAGTTTAGTTTTGCAATATCCGCATTACATAAGAAGGCATTATATAGAAAATGTTTCACATTAGAAACTGGGGGAATGGAGAGAGAGATTCCGTACTGTATATATCTGGGGCTTGTATTCTTCATACGGGATCACTTGGCCATATCCATTGGTATCATCATAAGCACCAAAGCTTGTCCTTTGCAAAGAATTGCGCGACGCCCCATTGTTAGGAAAGCTCATCGACATATTCGACTGCTGCGAGAGTCTGGGGGGAGGAGTCGCAGCTGGGGTCGACGCCACAGATTGGGAGGCGTTGTTGAAAGAGGCCACCTGGTTTTGCGACGACGCGCCATTGGAAGGGCCTAAGCTATCCCGCGAGAATGACATGAGGATACTTTATTCGGGTAACTTGGTAAATATCCAGTTGTCAAATTGAATCGGTCGATCTGTACTAGTAACTCTCGAGGGGGTTTCGGTTTCAAATCAGGAAGGTCAACACCGTGGGTAACAGGAGAAACTCGTTTTTAAAACAATGTCAACAGCCAACAATCACAACGTGTATATGTCATTGTGAGATATTCCATAGAATAATAACCAGGTCGGGGTTGACAATTGACATACAGACGGACTGAAAAGAGAGCGCGAAAGTCAAAAGACTGAGCCTGAAGCGCGCGTGGTCACGTTACATTCCACACAAAGCCCTTCTCCCGGTGAGAAAGATTGAAGAATATCTCAAGGAAAAAGACAGAGCGGGAAAAGTTCAACAACACCCAATTATAATAATGCCGCACTGATCACCACACCGCCGTCATCGCTACTAGTTCATTATTGTATAATATCCGGTCCGTATTCCACCCAAGCAGGTTTGTTGAGACGCGGGGTTGGGACTTGGATGTTCGCGTTGAGCCGCGTCGGATGACTCCGCGGTTTATCTTAGTCAGCAGTCCAGGCTCAATCTGAAATTTCCTGTTTGGAACTCCTTCATCTCTCGGCCTGAGCTTGTCATTCCCGTTCCCTTGCGACTTATAATCATGTCCCTACCGCCTCCCCAGACACCGCATTGGCGGCATGTCTACAGGGCCCTCTTGAGAGAATCTGGCTATCTTCCTGACCCCGTTGCTCGCCAGTATATGTCCAGCCATGTCCGTGAGAGTTATCGAGCGTACTGGCCACGAGTGATACCAAACTCTTATACAGGCCCTAATGGACAATTTTACCTAGAACGCCGGGCGAGAAAGCTCTTGTCGATTCTCTCCCGTGCAAATGAAGGATATATGAAACCCCTCGAACGCGTTCTTATGCTGTCGTACGGTCGAATCGGACGGCGCAGACACGTCCTGGCGCGACCCTTCTTCGTTCCCAATTCATCTGGGGACAAAACTCCTTTCAGGTTCATTCTGCCCCCAACATGTCCTCCTAGCTGGGAACCTATTCCTTCCCTATCTGCGTTGATGAAATCACAGATGGAGAACCGCCACCTGAGCGACGTCGACGCAACCCCAGTAATCCGCGAGATCCCGCAGCCAAAAAAGAGTATCTGGAATGGACATGTATCCAAGAGGAAAGTGCAGAAAGCTACTGAAAAGTGGTATAATATGGTTATAAAGAGTGTTCTACCACCTATTCCTGATCAGGAGTGGAACACCTTACATGGCCTAGTGGTCGGAAAGGAGCCATGGTCCCTGCCCAAGAGACGGAAGCGGCTAGACACGAATCATAAAGGGAGTGCTCTTGATGCGGAATTTTTAGTCTTCGGCCCTCAGAAGGACCGCACATTCGAGGCATATGTACGCGGGAGGCCACACAAAATTACCCGGAAGCTCATGACACCCATGTGGGAAAGAGTTCTGCTGGCCACTCCACGGATGACGCAAATTCCAGAAACGAATGATTGGATTGTTCGCTGGGGAGAGCCGGTTGTAAGCCCCATTTTCCGAACGTTAGATCCTGAGCTGGGAATCAACTCGTGGTTATTTGATGGTGTTGATAGAATAAATGGAGCCTTGCTAAAGCCTAAAGAGCCACAAACATGAGTTGCATTAGATTCAGCACCATGAAGAATAATCAGAATTATCACGACATATGTTCCGGTAGCCTACCGTCACTTAGTCTAGTCCCCAGACATTTGCGGCCTTCTTTGTTTGGCCACACTTGGACTATCTTGAGAGTATCTCAAACATACGAGGGCTGCCCAAATGTCGATACAGGTTGCCAGTGAAGGTTAGCGTCAACTATCATTCCTGAGAAGCTCATTACCCCTCGGTGCTTATGTTTCAAATTCGAACATAAACGTAGACTAACCCCGGCATATCTCCTTGACCACACCCAAGTTGATTTGTCTCAAATGTTCATGGCGTTTATCTCAAAACATATATAACTACCGCACTTATTACTACATGTAGCGGAGCTAAAAAAGTATAACGGCCCCATTGGGTACACGCAAAAAAAAAATGAATCTGTACCTAAAACATCCTCATGATTCCAATATAATAAATAAGACAAGGTATATTTCGTTTGCACTCACTCCGCCTACCCCGCAAAACTACCCACTCTCAAAACCGCTATTCAATTCATTCACATCTTTCAACTTTCCTCTTCAAAAACCCGCAAAAGCTCTCGAAAAGCACTGCATCAAACCCCTTCACCCACCGCACCGTCACCTCCACCTGCCGCTCCATATCCCCCCTTACAGACACCTTAAACCCAAACTCAGGCCCCCTGTCCTGTTCTTCTGTGATAAAATTGAGTAGTTTAGCATCATAATCTTTATTATCCTTCACACTATTGCCAGTAATAGCAATACTCGTAGTCGTCGACGCCTGCGCAGCCTCGATGGCTTGTTTTTTCTTCTGCCGGCGTGCATGTCTGGACCAGGCGTTGCACCTTGCGAATCCGAGACCAGTACATCTGCTCCTATTCCAGCGCCAGTAGATGTCCAATTCTGTAATGCTAGAGTTTACTACCTCGATAGCGCTAGACAGGGACGTTGACAGCGGGCAGTGGAATGTGAATTCAGGCGGGAACGGGAGGAGGTGTTTGGCGATGCTTTGACGGTGGGGTCTGGAGGGTCCCTGTGTGTTATTTTATGTGAGAGTTAGAATAACACGCGGGACGAGAGATTATCTGGAAAATTCCAGCCCTCGAAACAATTTCCCGAAAATCAAAGAAAAAGGAAAGGAAAGGAAAGGAAAGATTAAAAATTGAACATAAGATACAAGGCTGGTCAGGGAGAAGTCTCACAGTTCCAGGCCGGTAATCCATCCAAGACCAACCGATGGCCCATCGCCTCGTCTTACTTCCTTGAACGAATTCCGCCACCGCCCAATTCTCATTTCCCTCCTTGCGCAAAATGTCAAGTAGCGTGGCGACGCTGCTGAATTTCCCTACCATAGAGGTGTACCACTGTACGCGATTCCGCAGCTCGATACTCTCCCTGATCATGCGAGTGACGAACTCAACCTCGCCGCCGGGCGTGATCATTTCCACCTCTGCGCCAGTGCAGGCCTAATAATTTTATGCATGTTAGCTAATAAGCCATTTCTAAGTATTCAGTGCTCAGTGCCCAATTCTCACTAGTATAGGGGCCTGCAAGTTTCTTCATCAAAGTAGTTGTCTTGCAGGAAGTATGGATGAACCAGCACAAGATTAGCTAGAGTACTTACAGAGAAAGGAGGTCTCTGCTTCGCCTTAGCGGATGATATCAACTCGTCGCGGGATTGATAAAAGGGCGGGTTACACATAGTGAAGTCCAGTCTACTGTTCCTTTTTGTCGAGAAACAAACCATAAGCACGTAATTTCCAGGGACATATCTCCAAAAATTTGCAAACATAACAAAAGGGAGAAGCCTTACGATTCAGGGATATTGATAGTCTCCAGAGGAATCAACGCATTGGAAGTCGAGCTTTCGATAATCTGGATGCGAGAATCCAATTTGTTCCTCTGCACATTATCCCTTGCATATTTCAGGTTTTTTGCATCAATATCTTGATATGTCCCAAGCACGATTAGTAAAGTGAAAAATGCCAGCGGACGACAGGAGAAAAACGAGCATACCTGTAGCTGCGAATCTCCATTTTGGTCTCTGAGCGCATCCAAGCAGAGGGTAGATGCAACTAGCTCCAGTCCCGCTATCATTCATGGGATTGAAGTCCACCAGAGTCAGCAAAACAAACAAGAAATAGAATATATCCTCACATTGTATAAGATAACATGAACATGTATGCATAATTTATACCCCGGGAGTTAGTCAGGGGTCCTCACATATCAAGTCCAAAAACATCACGTTCCTGATCGTATCCATCAGAGTAGTCCGCAGAAGTGGAGTCAAGCAGGTCTTGCAGCCATAGAATATAGTTAAAGCTTCCGCAGCGATATAAGATAAAATGAATAGAACAATATTAGCATGTTATTGTCTCTTTCTGAGGCAATTGTCTCATGTAGCCAGATGAGACCTTCTAATCCATGAAAAACACACCGATTAGGAACCTGTTTTTCGGTCATGAAGTATCAGAGGATATCCTATTGAGACAGAGTGAGCCTTGCTTACAGGTGGACAAAGCCGATCGCTAGGTAAATCGAGATGCAGGCCGAAATCTCTTTTCAGCAGACTCTTTGTCAATTCCCTAGAAATTTAGATATCATCAGTACATGAATCTTCAGCCTGTATGTTCTATCGATGTACTTGGATGGCAGGGCTGGTGTACTGGACGGCGTCTGGATCGGTGAAGTCAAGTTGATTGTTTTGCTTCAGACTATTCATGTACCATATACAAGTTAGCTTTGAAAAATGTGGTTAATTCCATTCATTCATTTATCTATCTTCTGCTGGTGCCTAACAACTCACTGTTTGGCAAAGTTGGGGTACTGGAGAGCAAGGACAGCGAAGTCCACATCATGTTTATAGATGGTCCGTGCAGCGTCCATGACACGATGAAGCACGACTTGATTGTCCGTATATAATTCGAATATCCCATATAAGTTTGTTCGTCATTGGGTGTTTTCATAGGTAAATATAGGAGGAAAGGTTGGATTTATGGATGTTGGATTCAAGCAGGAACTGGGCGCGGGAAGAGTTGAAACAAACAACATACAACGGGAATTTTATTATCAACTCTTGAGCGTAAGAATTCTACATACTCATACAAAAGAGTATAAAATACTTGTATGTTCTTAAAAAAAAGAAAAAAGAAAAAAGAAAAAAGAAAAAGAAAAACTATTGAAAACTCGTTAGTGATCCACTTCACGCATCCTTTGGATCAAAGCTTAGCAATTGCTGTCAAAACTTTCAATCTTGCAGGAAGGTTTTACCACTACACCAAAAAGGATCTATCCCTAAAGTAGCCACCGATTCCTCAAGATATATATATATGCATGATTCACAATTGCTTCGTCAAGTTATATACTATTTTCAACCCGTTTCAATTGCCGTTGACATACGCCTGATGCCCCTTCGCGAATTTCACTTTCATATCCTGTCCACCATTTGGTCTCGCCGTAAGTGACTGCTTCTGATAAACGAGATCACCATAAACCAGATCTAGCGTCGTATACGAGGCAGTTTGGTTACTGTGCGGGTTGATCCCCAGCGCTTCGAACTCGAAGCTGCGCAGAACGACCAAGAGCACCATCCGCATCTCCATCATGGCTAGCTCCTGGCCGATGCAGCCCCGCGCACCGCGTTCGAAGGGTCGCCAAGCGTCTTTTGGGATTGTCTGTGTGAGGAAACGTTCCGGTTGGAACTCACAGGGCGAAGGGAATGATTCCGAATCGTAGTGCATTGCCAAGATACATATCATTATCAACTGGTCCGTGATTTGGAGCGGTTTGCCCTGATACATGATATTCATGCTGGAATCGATCAATAACAGTATTAGATCGTGGTGGTGAACACTTTTAAAACGTTGTGTCTATCTACCAAACAAAGGAAGCCAGGCAGAAGAAGAAAAAAAGAAAAAAACTCCATCTTACCTTTCATCACCCTTTGCCCGGGCGACGCTGCCAATAGGGAATAACCTCAATGTTTCTTTAATGATGGCGGTTGTGTAGTGAAGATCGTTGAGTTTCTCCGGGTTTGCTCTAATCATCTCAACAGTGCGGTTGAGATCTGGGCTAAACACAGAATCGTGCTCTTCACGAGCCTTCTTCAATACTTCAGGATTTTTGGAGAGCACCATAAAAATATACTGTGCGGACGGAGATATCAGTATTCATAATATTTGGCAAGGGGTTTAGCTGTTTTCAAAGTCTCAATCTTACCCCAAGGGTATGAGCTGTGGTTTCATGCCCAGCGGCCAAAAACGTTTTGATGCTACAGTCGTGTCAGTAAGGTCCTATCTCATTATGAGCGGAATGAAGATGTGAAATATAAAAAGAAAGATCATCATCATCGTCAGGATGGGGACAGGTGGGCGTTTACTTCGAAACAGCCATCTCCATAAAGTCGCTATCACCAGCGATGCCCGTTGGATTATCCAGTTTCTGGCGAAGAACCAAATCCATAATCGACCTTGACTTCTTGACGGACGACGCTTCTTCCCTTTTCATCTCGGCGAAACGCATGATAACCCTCTTCTCAATATACCGATTGACTTTCCACACCAGGATCCACTTGGGCACCATGCCTATCAGCCAGTTGCGGGTACTAAGCACACCATCGAACGCAAAGTCCAAACCGTTCTTAAAATTCCTGACGAGTTTCTTTCCATCCTCGCTGCGGAATGGGCTGTTGAACACGGCGCGCCCGATCACATTGAATGTCAGGTCGACGCTCAGATGCGCCATCGCAAAGGACTCCT
The DNA here is from genome assembly GCF_000150115.1 of Histoplasma capsulatum G186AR. NCBI lineage: Eukaryota > Fungi > Ascomycota > Eurotiomycetes > Onygenales > Ajellomycetaceae > Histoplasma > Histoplasma capsulatum. The sequence continues at coordinate 3,615,545 of NW_025544801.1, read as the reverse complement.
GCGATTTTGCAAACTTGGCCAGGTTATCATGGTAGATCAGGACCTCGTCGAGCATCCCATCCGCTAACGTGCGGATATAGGCTGGCGCAAAGGCTGGCACGAAGGTAGAATGCAGGCCTTTCCATTTCGGTCCGTTTACGGATATGATCGAACTTTTCCCCAAAAAGGGGCTGAGGTACTGGCCCACGGCGGGGTCCTTGGGAAATGCTTGCTCCGTGGTGACTTGCGCAGCCAGCTCGGGCTTACATAGGACCACCATGGGATTCGCAAATGGCCAGAGGTCCAGGTAGTAGAGCTCCGGCAAATCATATTTACGCGAGAGAGAGATTAACATATGGTGAATATACGCATTTGTAGGGTAGGCCCGGTTGATCTTGTCAGCCTCGAGTAGGTGGCCAAACCAGAAGCTATGCGGCGGTTGGGGCTAATATATTATTCTCGTCAGGTCAATTACCTTGCAGTTGACTGGAACTTATTGCCAGGAAGCATTGCTGATAGGGGTTCGGTATATATGTATATATATATACATATATCTCAGACCTACTAAATGGCGACATGACAGTCGGGCATGGAGGAACCGTGACACGGTATAGGAAAATGTGGTCACAGCCCCAACAAGAAGCGCAATAGTTGTAAGATTGGGCGATATCAGAAGAGAAATCGGCATGGTTGGAAGGGCTGCTCAGCTCTGGAGGTCGTATGGAGAGAGATAGCTTGCTTGACCATGGAAAGAAGGAAACGTAGGAGGAGCAAAAACAAAAGCTCAAACGCCCTCCTTGTTGGAATTCGCTGAACTGTTAAGTACGTTCAGTACATGGAAATGAAATAATCAACAAAGAATTCATCCACAGGCGAACGAAATCAGGCCAGTGTTAATATTATTTAAGTTCACCTAGCCCTGGTCCCTGAATAGCAGCGCATTCTTCGTTCGAAACCCCCCGAGGAATTTGAGCCATTCACCGACCTCTCCCCAGCCGGAGACTTCGTCCAGCGCTGACGCTGCGGGCATTTACGCTACTGAGCTGGTAGGGAGTAGCCTCCGTTCGGCGCAAGCGTTGCCCCGATAAAGCCGTCGGGCGTGGCAGGGCCGTATAAAAATAGAAGTGCTTCCGCTTAACTCAAGAATGAACAATTCGCAACGCTAAAGAAAGTCTATCATTTATCGGATATAATACGCTGGTGTCGACTCCCAAGAACTTGAGAACCCTTGCTCCTTGCCCGCGAAATAGCAGATCAGGCAATTCCTGATAACTACGCTGCGAGTGTCGGGTTAGTTACATATATTAATTACTGCCTACATGTCAACTCTTTGATTTTGAGCTGCACTACTCCGTACACTGTATGGAATCGCAAAACCAACGGCTTGAAGTGGGTAATCAATCAGTGCGTCCTCACCATGGAGTAACGCTGGCCTGCTCATCTTCAGGTTTCCTCATTTGAGGCGATAAATTTAGATCTTTGCTTTGGTCGGGGCATTTATGCGGCCCGGTGACTCGGAATACCGCGATTTTCAGCAACGGAGATTTGTACTGCAACAGCTAGTCCTTGCTACAGTGGGGGGCATTAAGTTTGAACCCTTCCCACCCCCTGCGCGACTAAGATCATACTACAGTGCCTCGCAATAAGTTTGAAACTATTGAGACTTCTCATCAAAATCCACTAGTCCAAAAGTAGTTTAGTAGTTGCACTGTATATTGCAGAACTAGTTCTGCTTGATTAAATTACATCTGGAAATCAAATATTTCCACTCAATAAAGAAAACGTGTGAGGAAGGAGATAGAAAAAATGATAAAAAAGTAGAGAATGGTGTAGATGAGTGGAAAAATAGAGGTAAATGGATGCATTTGTGACACTATAACTACAATTAATTACTACAAGTTAAATTACTTTTGGACTAGTAGATTTTGATGAGAAGTCACAATAGTTTCAAACTTATTGCGAGGCACTGTAACTATATAATGTCAATATCCCCTACAGCGTATAGCGTAAGCTCACCTCACTAGCCTATATCCTTAGATTCAGCTGCTCTCCAGTTGCATTCCCCCGCTGCGTATTCGTAACGAGAGACTCCGCTATATCAGAATCCCCCTCTACTGAATCCATCTAAACTATATACATACTCGTGGTGCTGAACCTTGCTCCGCTCTGCAGTGACAGTTACCAATAAAAATGAGATAAGGAAGGGTCTCCAATATCCAACAAAATGAGATAATCTCCTTTTGAAGAGGTTGGGATTCGAACTCACTACCTTGACTCAGCAGTGGTGGCCTCAACACCAAGTGCCTACTTGAGAAAGCATTCCATGAACAGCGCCCCTTTGCTACCCTGAGAAAAGAGGTGGTTGTTAGATATTAAAGTACGTGCTATTGAGCAGCTAAGTTAGAAATTGTGACGCTTCTCGAAAGGCGGATTGATTGCTAACTCTAATAGACGACTCATATATCCATCGCCGTTGATGTTCATACATATAGGTAAAGAGTTTTGTCATACCCCAGGGGCTTGGGGGTTAGCACGGTGATGAAAATCATATCCTCTGTTATTGGATGTTCAATCTCCGAATAAAGTATGCTCCAGCCAAGCCCGCTAATCCTAGTCAATCCAGGTGTCAAAAGGGGTCATGCAAATAGCACCACCACGCCTTATTCCATGCTGTGAACTCCCGGAAGATACCGCTTCTCATTTTCTGCATCCCCAGGAAAAGGCGATCGCCTAACAATAGATTTCCCAAAGTATATCACATACACTCTTCGGGCGAACCCTTCACTGGTAGCGTTTATACTGAACAGTGATATCCCGCAAGTGGATATCTCCATGTCGCACGTTATACGCATATATTAATGATTCGGCATCGACTGTGGCCTTCATGATTATTTGGCGCTCCAACCGTGAAAAGTGTATCGGGCTCAGTTTACCCTATGGAGACGCCGCAGATTGGCTCAACGAGGATCAGCCTGACGAATCCAATCCAAGTAGTATCTTGGCAAAAATTTTTCCTTGTACTGTACGAAGGATCCTCTCAAAAGTTTTGATTAGAATTTAAGTTGTAATATTGTAACCGGCATTAAGTATTTCCATTCCATGTCTTAACAAGAGGCACAGCTGGCTTCTAAGGGGGGGAATGCCTGTGGCACCTGAATACACCACTACAGCTTAACTAAAGATAGCCTAAATCTCAAGGTGTTTGGCGATGAAGATCCTTCAGATGGGTAACAATATAACAGCTTAAATTCTTTTGAGAGGATCCTCCGTAATTTTGCCAGTGTCGGGTACGCTGCAGCTTCATGGGGAGTAGTCCTGATCAACGCAGAGAAAAAGGTCTGCGTCGTCTTGCTCATGATCAAAGTAAAGAGGAGCGTAGAATTTGGCCATCAAGGTCGCGTTTTCTGGTGTGCCCTGCGTTGTCAGTGGTCTTGCATTTGAAACATGAACGGGCACCCAGTTGAGCGTTTTGGTGGTTGCCGAATCTAATTGCCTCCGATATAGTCAAGTGGACAACCTGCGGTCCATCGGAGCCGGGTGAAGGAGGGTGGAGGAAACAAACATTCGAGAGGATGTTTCCATTCTCGCTCATGTACGGTATCGGGATCGAGCGCACAACTCCAGCGCATGGGAGCTAGAGGGTTGTGAGAGCGAGCTGTGAACTGCCGCCCTGAAGCGTAAGGCAAAGGAGGCTTGGAAATATTAAATCGGCAGCAAAAACTGGCACTCAAAGGATTGTCATGTTGCGATATGGGAGTGTGGAAGTTGTTGGATCGATAAAGTAGAGCAAGATTGATTACCAGTGAAATTTTTCAATGGGTAGGTAATACCACTGTTACTATAAGTATTCAGCTCTATGGCGACCCAGAGAGAGCTCCCATCCACGAAGAGTCCTGTTGTTCCCTGTATGAAAGGGTAGATTTGGATTATTCATTCAATTCAAAATGTAGGATCGCTGTTCTGCTTGTTTGTTTGATTGAACCCTTTTTTTTACCCCGGTATCATAAGATCGCGCTAATTTCAAACAATCCCATTCTCATAAATGTAGAAGTATGTAGTTAGAAAACAAAAGGCAGAGCAAAAAGGAAGGGAAAACAAATTGAACAATGTTATAAATGAACAGAATAGCAGATAATATGAACAATTAACTACATAGTACTCCGTAAGAGCAGAAACGATGGCCGAAAAGTAATTCCTCGCTAACTGCTTGATGAATAGCTAGAACTGAAGTTTATTTTTATTTTATTTTTTTTTATTTCATCCCTTTCGATAACAAGGATCACACTTATTCTGATGACAGAGCTTACACTGCCAGATAGCAAAAAAGGGACCAGACGTGCAATACGAGCAATTCCAGCTCAGGATACTCAGGTCACTTTGGATAATCGCCCATTGATGAGGGCAGGTCGAGTTGGCCATAGCAGTGATTGTGGGGATATGGAATGACGGAATACGCGAACAGATGTCTTTCAGGGGCTCCAGGAAGAGTTTTGACGGGCGCGTTTGCAGCCTTGGAATTATGATTGGGTTCAATGAGTCGCGACGAATTCTGGCTGGCAAACCGTTTGAGTTTTGCTAGATTACCGGCGGTGCGGTTTCTGGTGCAGCTTCAGCGGCTCAATAGGCCACACCAGCCTGGTTCGGTGGGTTGGCGGCCAGGCTGGGCACACGCTAGCTCATAAAACCTTTCCCAATCTTGATGGGTGCGCTCGCTGTCGTTGCGCCACTAAACCCAAGGCTTTGGTTGAGACTGAACAGGGGGGGAGGCCCCAATGGGATCGTCAGTGCGCAAGGAGAGCTTTTGAAATGCTCTTAAGGGCAAACTACTCTGTAGAAGTGCAAGAGAAGGAGGCAGAAACGGGTGGTAATCGTTTGATGGAATAATTCGATAAGGACGATCGTTGTACAGGTGGTACTAGCATTTATTGCCGTTGACGACTTGGTTCCCTGCAAATCCAGCTCGTGGCTCTTGAATTGGTTTTTCGGCTAAGACTTCGAATGTTTCCTGCAGCTTTGATGGGAGAATCGCTGAAGCGCAAAGTCGTACAGAACGATTAGCGGGAGGGATATCAGTTGGTTGTACCAAAAAAAGAGACTGTCTTCGATTGTGTTTCCAGAAACCAAGCGGACGGAACCTGCATGCAGATAAAGCGAATTTATTCCTCCTTTTGAACACCAAGGCGCTGACCCGATTTCATCGGTTGCTAAGAAATGTCCTAGAAAAGGTATGTGGAAGAGAAACGATTGACGGAGAAAGCAGCAGACAAGAATGCAAGAAGGAATATCTCTGGTAACACGGTCAGAATTGGGGACAATGAACCAGTTCCCAGGAGCAGGCGACAAGGTGAAGATAGAGAGGAACAGGAAATCCAGAAGGAAAGGCATCCATAGATAGATATAGGCCTCCGACGAATTCGGCGCAGCTGTCGGCGCCTGTAATTTCTGCCTTAATAAGAAAAGCGTCCGGCGGCGCCATCCATGGTTGATCTCGCCCACATACTTTTCTCGCAAGATTTGGTACCGCCATTATTGGCTTGCGACGGTGACCGCATGTGATGCCAATGAGGAGAGGCAAAAACAAGGGCCATCGGCCCGTAGTTGGCGGTATTCAGGACACTGTCTCTCTGCACGTCCACGAAGGAATGGATACATCAATAGTGCCGTGTTTCAAGCTTGGAGGCTTGAACCCACACACTAAACAGCCAGCAAACCCACAAACCAGAAGCCTGGGACCTGACCCTTGTTGACCCTTGGGGCCTGCAACTTGCAAAGAAGCCAGAATTCAACAGACGGCGGTGGCGGGCACGCAAGCTGCTAGGGGTCCTAGTGTGCACGCCGGGATGGCGCCAGAGTTAGTAATATTGATACGACAGCTTCGCGAGCGTTCCTTTTTCAGGCGTTCATTTCCAATTTCCCACAGCCATGCCGAAACCGGGAGCAACAGTGGGAGCTAGGTCGAATATGACGGGGACCGGCTGGCCTCCAAGGGCCCATGTAGCATTGAGCGGTGGAGGCTGAGACGGAAGAAGAGGACGACGGCTTGGTGTCGGTGTCGTTCATTTCTCCATATCGCAACCCTGGGGAACATCTGTGGGTATTCATCAGGCATCGAGCGACCATCAACAGGCTGCCTCTGTACTCCATACAGTGGTCATCGGCATGTTGCTGCCATTGCCTAGATCCCCATTCGCCAGGCGCTCTTCTGCACATGAGTAGCGCGATGTTTGCTTTTTCCGAATCGCTTGTTGCTTCCTGCTACGTATCAACGAACCCTGCCTGTCATGCCATCGCGATCGGTCCCTTGCGCATCGCATACCTGGATAACCCCAGGCAAGATACGGATTTCATGAACCGCTGTTCCAGTGGTATATCCACGTTTCATGTTGGAAACCAGATCTCGACTGTAACTGTTGGCTCCATGCTCCGCTAGATACGTAGGTACACTGACTCTTCTCCCCCTACAAGGCTGAATATACCCCATCGTGAAAACCTATATAATTTCTGGTCGAGGGAAACTAGACCTGGTCCTTTGCCATATGGCGGTACTCATGTGGCTGTTGCGCCTCCAAGATCGACATCGCAGAAAATTCCAACAGCCTGCCGTAGCTGAAAGGGAAAATTAGATTTATCACATAAGTCTAGTTCTCCCACCAAGCCAACGACAAATCTCCCTGGGAATTGGATAATCCTCGACCTTTGCAAGCCTCCTCAACTCCGTTCCTAGATTCGTGCAGTAACGGCAACCGCCACAGTATGTGGGATCCCCGG